>NW_020839196.1:0-6830 GCF_003676395.1 Aethalodelphis obliquidens
TGCAGGAGGGCCTTGGACTCAGCTTAACTGCCACCCAGGGTCTCCTATCCCACCCCTCGTAGGGGGGCCCTTCAGATTCCGGGGCCCCAAGATCCTCTCCACCGACTTCTGACCCCAACTGCAGAGTCGGGGACCCCTTCTGCGGCTTCTTTTTTCTAGCTCCCAGAATTCCCTGAATCTGTTATACCCAGGGTTTATTATGGCGAAGGATGCAAGTTAAAATCAGCGAGGACAGGGGGATGAGGAGGGTCCAGCTCCCTCGGCTGTGGCAGCCCAGGGAAACCCACCTGAGTCCTGTAGTGCAGGGTTTATTGGGGTCTGTCACGTCAATGTGGGGACCACCATGTGCCTGACCTTGGCCTCCAGCCCCCAGGGGACTCAGGAAGTCCCACCATGTATCACGCCATCAGCACAGACCAGCCTGGAGTGAGGCCCATGGAACAGCTCTGAAAGGAGGAAGATGGGGCAAGGACAGCTCGCTGGCTGCAGGGAAGGTGCTTATGGCTGGTTGTGGCCCCCAGCCAGGCTGATAGCAGGCCTGAGAGCCTCAACGAAGGGAAAGAAAAGAGAGAGAGGATGGAGGAGAACAGTGGGGGAGGGGTCAATTCACCTCCAGGTGGCAAAACACAAGTGTCACAGGAGAGACTGGGGAGGAGAGGGGGTCAGGTGGGAGGAGCCAGAGAAGAAATACCGGGAGGACGCTTCCTCCCCTCTCCACTCCAGACAGGGCACACGGGGTGGCCGACAGTGTTTGCATCCACTCCCCTCACTAAGAATGTGCGCTTCAAGCTGGTCTTGAGAACACACATCATTCTTCACTGTGACTGCAGGTTGGGTCTTCTCTGCCCACCTCCCCCTCACATTTCACTTGGCCCTGAAGTCGTCATTTTTTCAGGCAAACAGTCTGGCTCAGTGGGCAGAGCTGAGCACCTTGGAGGCAAATCCTGACTCACAGGTGTAATATATATTCATATTAATAGCTTATTTATATTTATTAACTTAATTTATTATAATAAAATAATACTATATAAATATATATACATATAATGTAAATAAAATGTTAAATATGATATACTAATATTATTTTAATATAATAATATTTATTAATATATCAATAATATATGTTCATATTAATCATACATAGGCTGATTTAGTTAGTGACATCCTTGGCAAGAAGAAAAGTGAAGCCTATAGAAAGCAGAAGAACTGAGAACTTTGAAGATCTTTGAGAGAACTCCATGCCCACGATGTAAATGGAGAGAAGTATGTGAAGGGCTCCTGGCCAGGGCTGCTCACAGAGCTTTTCTAGGCACCCTGTTTACTGGGTCAAGAGTGAATAAGGGAGCCCCAGATGTCTGGATAAAAGCAGGAGCCTAGGGTCCAGGGGCCAGCCCCCCTGGACAATGCCTGTCCTTCTTTCACCATATTGCAGTGGCCCAGCCCGACCGCGCATCACCTCCTCACTTACACTCCTGTGAACAAACATTACCACTTCTCCTACACAATGAAGTGTGCGTGTTGCAGAAGAATTGGCACCTTCAAAATAGTGACAAACATCTTAAAACTATAGAGAGAGGGAGAAGGAGAGATAGATGGACAAATAGGTAAGCATGCCACAGTTGTAGACTATAATTTAAAATTTATGAAAGAAGAAAGTAATGTTAAAACTCTGTGGCTCTCAGGTTCTCTGGTGGCGCAGTGGTTGAGAGTCCGCCTACCGATGCAGGGGATACGGGTTCGTGCCCCGGTCCGGGAAGATCCCACATGCCGTGGAGCGGCTAGGCCCCTGAGCCATGGTCGCTGAGCCTGTGCGTCCGGAGCCTGTGCTCCACAACGGGAGAGGCCACAACAGTGAGAGGCCCGCGTACCGCAAAAAAAAAAAAAAAGAACTCTAGCTCTCAGCTTTTATTTTTACCAATGCCTTCATTAAACAATTTATCAGTCATCTAAGTACAGTAGATTCTAAATCATAAAATAGGATTTTAATTTTGAAGAACTTTTGTTTTCTACATTACCAGAATGTACCTTCAAATCACCCAATGTCTTCTTAACCAAAGCAGACATTTGTTGCATATTCAAAGATCCTGTCAGAATGTTCCCAGGAGGGTAGGGAGGAGTTTCCTGGAACATTGTCTGCCCTTCCCCTGTTGCCAGAAGTAAGAATGTTTATTAGTTTTGAAAGAGTTTGGTGAACTGGTTCAGTTCCTACACATGCAGAAATTGTTTGTTGACCAACATTCTCCACTAGGTTCAGCCTCCACTTGAATATGCCCTAAATCCCGAGCCACTAAGCAGGCCAAGAGCCTCGCTGTCCCATTAACCCCTTTGCTTCCACCCACCAGAGTCATGGGCCCACAGGATGCAGAATAGACTGGACTCTCTAGGCCGCTCGTCTCCTCCTACCCTTCCCCACTCACAGGCCCAGAGAAACCAAGCTTCTTGCCCTGATTTAAGGAGGAAGGAGATCCAGCAACAGTGCCAGAAGAGGCACATGGGAGGGGCCCTTGCACTCCCAGAGAACCGTGGACTCGTCATGTAGGTTTGGGTGGAACATGGTAGCTGGAAGAGACTCAGGACCTGACACCTATGGGACTTCACCTGCTGTACAGACTCAGAAACCGTCTGTGGGCTGTGCGAGCTGAGGAACGGTGGGGGCACTTGGATGGACTGGAGGTAGAGGGGAGCGTTTTCCCTGTTGCAAAGCACAGGCTGTGGTCTTTCTGGGCTGAAAATATTGACAGCTCAGCACCTAATGGAGGGTGTTGTTTGGAGGTGTCCTGGTAGTAGAGTTTCTTAGGGGGGTGAGAGGAGATTCTGGGAGGATGCAAAACACCTCCGAGAGCCTTGGACCACACACCCAGCCTTCTGACCCCAGCGGTGGATGGTAGCAATTTCTTATATTTAAAGCTGTCCCAGGTCAGGACAGCCGATTTCCCAGGGCCTGAACAGTGAGAAATACAGGTGGGTGTTGCTAACGATGAGCAGTGTCCCTGAGCAGAGGACAGACGAGGGTTCCCGAGCAACCAGAACACAGGCTATTGAGTCAGCAAGACAGTCATGAAGGCGGTGAGGCAGACACCATGCTGGAACTCACAGCAATCTTTGCCCTTGTATAAGCCCCCACAGGAAGAGTGAAGTGTTGGAAGAGGGAAGGGAAGATGGAGGACTGTGTGGGGCAGGCACACAGGTGAGCGTGCATGGAACATGTAGCACATCTTAGTTCCTTAAAGGGTTTTTATTGAGAAAATAAGGACAGGTCCATGAGGCAGCCCTGAAATATGGATGGTCTAGAAAGCCATTTACTTTTTTCTTGTCAAGCTTTACCTCTTCCGGGTGGAAAGAGAAAAAGAGAAAGGAAGGAAGGAAGGAAGAAAAGAATGACAAGAGATGTCCCTAAGTGTTCACTGGTTCTCCTCCATAGGGGCCTGGCAGGGACCTCAGCAGAATATGCCCTCAGGAGACCAGCACTGTACCTCATGTGACCCCAGGGTGACTACAGGTCCCAGGGCACTGCTTCCTTGTCCCAAGCACAACAACTTGCCTGGTGGCAGCTGCCCTCTTCACTAGAGTCTCTCAGTGTCCGGAGTTCTTTTTGCTACAATGAGGGACACTAATAGTGGGGTCATGGTCATGTTGGATGATGTTGGGGATTCCAAGGAAGGGCAGCATGGCTGGGCTTGTGTCCTCTGGGCCTACTGGCAGCTCCAGGTGAGTGGGGTAAGTTGGGGCCAGGCAGGGAAGCAGTACTCAATGTTAGTCAACTGTAGACTTTAAATGGTTAAAATGGAAAATATATGTTTTACAATTAAAAAAACCCTCCAAAAACCCTGGTGGCATGTGCATGTACGTAAAATCTTATGGCTTAAAAAGAAAAATTCTTAGGCCAAACGAAGGAGTACATTACTGATACATTCTAAAACATGAGCCTCAAAAGTATGATATTCAGTATAAGAAGCCAGACATAAAGGGCACATATTGTATGATTCCAGTCACATGAAATATTGAGAATAGGCATATCCGTAGAGACAGAAAGCACATTTGTGGTGGCCGTGGCCTGAGCATAGGTGGAATAGAAGAGACTAATGGGGATGGGGTTTCTTTTTGAGGTGATTAAGTGTTCTGGTATTAGTGCCGATGGTTGCACAACTTTGTGACTAGATTATAAGTCACTTAATTCTACACTTTTCAAAGGGTGAATTTTATGGTATGTGAATTATGTCTCAACTTAAAAAATGGTGATTAATAAATGTGATTTTTAAAATAACACGGGGAATATTATCATGAGTTTTATTTGCTTCCTGCCATCCTAAGCTCTATAGATATGAAAAAAGACACACACACACCCCAAATGAGAACAAGCACTATTTACTGAGAACTTGTCTATAGAGCACGGGAGTCAGCCACCACCACTCACATCAGGCTGAGACTCAGGGCACATAAGAGTGGGGACACTTTCTGGTGGCAAAAAAAGGAAGGCTTGTGCTCCCCAGAGCTTGTGATGTGAGGAGGCTGGAGACAAGTTGATAGGAAGAGGGGCGTCCTAAGTGATTACTTAAGGGAACATATTTGGCTTTCCCCGCATTTGGTTCTACATGGAAAGGACTGAAAATGACGAAGCTGTGAGTCACTGACCAAATGCTGACCCTTCGGGCCTATTGCTGCAGAGGTTGGAGTCTGGTTTTCCAGACTGGTTTCTGCAGGGTGTGGGGCAGGGCCTTGTGGCTGGAGGGAGAGGTTTCCAGGCTTCCAGGTGGTTTTAGAAAATTCTGCATCCCCAAACCCTCCTTCATCATCTTCAATCAATCAGATACTCTGTGGATAGAGAAACTTGAATCAATGTCTTTAAAATTAACTGCAAACAGAATTGAAAATGACTAATGTACAATATAATGACATACTAAAAGGCAAATATCAATAGAAGAAGCAAACAGAATTTTATAAATTCCTTCCAAACAATGAATATGCTCAATTAAAATCACACGCTCATGGACTTCAGTATTTGGTAGTACATATCTGTGTGAAAAGAATTTTCAAATATGAAGTGTATAAACAATGCAAAATCTCCTCATAAGTCAGCATTAACAACTGAAATTTTGATGATAGGAATCTGTAATAAGCTAAATGGCATCCCCCTTGCAAAACAATTCCATTTTTCTCATTAGCAGAATTGTATCACAAAAAAATATACTAAATATATTTTAAATTTCATAGATAAACATTTTGTGAAAAGGACTGCAAACCATAGTAATTATTACAGTAATGTCAACTTACTGTAAATCTTAGGATTTCTTATTTCACTAATGTTCACATTGTAGTGAATCTCATGACAAAAAGATTTCATTGAATTTTCTTCTTGACCCAATACCGAAATCTGGCCTTCTGGTCGACCTTGCCACTGCAGAAGCCAAGTGACTTGCAACTGGTGTGAACCTCAACAGGAAGTATCCAGATTGCACACGGGCGAAGGCGCAACGCCACGCTCCTGACAACCGGCCTCGACCCAGGCCACCATCGGTCCCCTTTCTCGCCCTGGGGTGTCCTCCCCTGCACCCGCACGTCTGTAGGCCGTTCACTGTCTGCAGAGCTTCTTCAGAGAAGCTACCGACAACCGCGCCCACCCAGGGCCTCGGCCAGACTCGTGTCTCCTCCCGACCATCACGGATGCCCCGGGCGGTCCCTGTTTCCCAAAGAGAAACGACAACGACTTACGACCACCGTAGCCTAGGAGGAACTGCCGCCCCTCCAGGAGCGTCCTACACGCTTGCCCTCGAAAGTCCGAGGTGAGGGGACCTGAACAGTTTCGAAACGCAAGCGCCACGCTGACGAGGCCACCAAGGTGGGGACGAGAGCTCCCCGCATTGACGTCGGTTCAATCTGCCGGGTGGCTCCTGTCTGTTGACCCGCATCCTGTGCCCCTGCCTCAGGGCAAGATCCGCCCCCGTGACCGCCTCGAGTGGAAGCCGGAGAAACTGAAGTGGACCCCGTTGAGCAGCCCCACCGCCAGGACTGCACCAGGATGGACCCGGGCCCCCAAGCCGGCGAGGAGGCACCGACGGATCGTGACACACGGTGTACGACGCTGGTCACGGACATCCTCTCGTGGTCGCGCGTAACAGGACGTGAGGTCTCCGCGGGCCAAGGGGCACCAGAGACTGCTGGTCGACCGGCGCAGACCTCCCCACAAACCTGCGAGGGAGCTCAGCGCCGGCCCCACAACACACTGCTCTCCACATTCAATCTCTGGTGAGAGCAGGAGGCGCCCATCACTCCGCACCACCGGGATGGTCGCCGCCAGCGTCGCCGGCCTCAAGGAAATCTGGCCCGCGCCTGGGGGTCGAGTCACATCCCTCGCGAAGGTCGCCAAAGCTCAGAAGGGAAGGGATAATATAAAATTGGCCGCCAGGTGGCTCCCGACAACGGGCTCATACGTCAGCGGGATGGATTCTGATCGCTGGCTGGCGAGGGATCAGCTCGGACCGCCCAAACCCTCGAGTTCGTCTCGGGCCGTCCGCCTAGGAGCTACCGGCCCCCAGCAGCGGACGGGGCTGGGAAGATTTGTGCAGGAGGCTGCCGCGAAGGAGATGCGCTCCTCACGCTAATGTGGAGAATTCTGCAGTCAGGACCCTGACTCTGAAGACTTGCGTTCCCTTAGTGCCCAGCCTGTTACCTCCTTATCAGGAGACCTTAGCAATTCACTTGGTTGCTCCAATTATCTCTGCCCACCCTACACCTGTGCAGCTCTTCTCTCCATGAGCCTAGAGCTGCTTTCCCAAGGAAGACAACCCCGTGCCATTGCAGGTAGGAGCCAAGGAGACAACTGAACATTTGCA
>NW_020839197.1:0-6829 GCF_003676395.1 Aethalodelphis obliquidens
ATCCTTGAAAATTTCTGGCTGGTGAAATCTATAAAGACCCATGAAGTAATCAATCACATGTCCATGTACAACTTTTTTTCCTCTAGAATTTTTCATTTTTTTTTTGAGAATATTTTTGTAGTTTTAATATATGTATTAGGTAACATCATTCTCATTTTCAAACACTACAGTGAACTCCCATTGGAATTAGAACCCTATTAGAATTCTCGAAGAGATTAAATTTTAAACACGTCTTCCAAGGCCCAGTCCGACCTGGTTTACTTCCCTGTTCTCACTTTCATTTCCCCTTTTCCCATAATCACTTGTCTTTTTTTTTTTTGCGGTACGCGGGACTCGCATTGTGGTACGTGGTCCTCGCACTGCTGTGGCTTCTCCCATTGCGGAGCACAGTCTCCGGACGCGCAGGCTCAGCGGCCGTGGCGCACGGGCCCAGCCACTCCGCGGCATGTGGGATCTTCCCAGACCAGGGCACAAACCCGTGTCCCCTGCATCGGCAGGCGGACTCTCAACCACTGCGCCACCAGGGAAGCCCTCACTTGTCTTTTTATTATTCCACTTTAAAGATATATTTTCCCTTTCCTTCTTATGGAATATTCTGCCACCAGATCTTCTGAAGGCTGACTCCCTCATTTATGTATTTGCTCCTTTTCACCTTTCCAACACGTCTTTCCTTTTTCTTTCTTTTTTTTTTTTTGCGGTACGCGGGCCTCTCACTGTTGTGGCCTTTCCCGTTGCGGAGCACAGGCTCCAGACGCACAGGCTCAGCAGCCATGGCTCACGGACCCAGCCGCTCCGCGGCATGTGGGATCTTCCCGGACTGGGGCACAAACCCGTGTCCTCTGCATCGGCAGGCGGACTCTCAACCACTGCGCCACCAGGGAAGCCCTTTTTTTTTTTTTTTTAAGTGTGGTAAGGACACTTAACGTGAGATCAACCCACTTAAATTTTTAAGTGCACAAGAGAGTATTGCGAACTATAGGCAACTTGTTGTACAACAGATCTCTAGAACTTATTCATCTTGCATGAATCAAACTATTCAGGCTTAAAAAAAGAAGGAAATTCTGCCATATGTGACAGCATGAATGAACCTGGAGGACATTATGGTAAGTGAGGTAAGCTGGTCACAGAAGGACAAATACTGCATGATTCTACTTATATAAGGTACCTAAATAGTCAAGCTCATAGAAGTAGAGAGTAGAATTGTGGTTACCAAAGGCCAGGGGAAGGAGAAAATAGAGAATTGTTGTTCAGTTTTTCTTGACCATCGAACTCCTGATCCTTTATCACTCTCAGGAATATGTGCTATTTTGTTGCTTTCTTAGCATTTATGCCTTTCTAAAATAATTCTGTTCATTTTATTTTTTGCACATGTTTTTCATAGTCTGTTTCCATGAGCCACATAATACAAAATTTAAAAATGCTTTTGAATTCCAGATATTTGAGAATTAGTATTTTTATAATTGTTATTGTAAATAGAATTTGTACCAGGTATTTTAAGTTATAAGGCCAAAATCAATTTATAATGAAAGCAATAATCCCCTACTTCACCATTCCCTGAAAGTAGCCCAATTTCCTAGAGACAAATACTTTTAATAGTTTCTATTTTTACTTCTTCCTTCTTTTGGTGATTACTTAAATAATGTTCTGTATTTTGAAAAGTGAAAACTTGATAGTACTAAATTGAACCATGTGATTTTTGAGAAACTTAGTGAGGAGGGTAATTAAATTTTTAAAATATGAAGGGAAAGGAAAATATATTAGGTACTTACTATGTATCTTTTCCTTACTCAGTATAAAATTTATATATAATGTTTTTTTCCAAAGTAGTAAAGGAAAATTTAATATCATGTAGCAAATATTTAAGCAAGTGATGAAATATTATTAGACTTTATCTCTAATATCCAGGTAAATCATGTTATGTGTCAAGAAAAGTAGCACTTCGGTGGAGGTAAATTGGATTTAAAGAGATAAATCCAGTCAACAAAGGATTCTTGTTATAGATTGAAATGTCAGAACCTAATATGATGCATTAAAGAGACTAGTTTTACAACTATAACAAAATTATCTCCTTCTAAAGTGTTTAGGATTTTTTGACATTTTACTCCAGCATCTAATTTAATACCTTATTGATGATTAAGAATAAGGAAATGAAAAAATGAAACCCTATATTTTAAGAATGTTGTAAAACAATGTCATTATAAATATAGCATATTAATGTCAAATGATATATACTATAGTATTGATAAAATAAAATGTAACTTAAGAATACATATATTCATAGCTACTATAGTATCTTTCCATTTTTTATTTTTAGGGAGGAGAACTTTTTTTGTTTATTTCTGTTACAGATTTGTGAATAAATTGTGGGAATTTATAGCTGGAATTAAGGTGTCCCAATTGGTAGTTTAATACTCCAGTCACTCTAATTTAGTATTAGAAGGAGCATAAAACATTGGGAATGCAGAAGTAAAACACTAATCCTTGTTATAAGTCTCAATTCAGTGAATTTTCAATCTAGATACTTTTCTATTCTTCGTCTAAGAAGAATGGAATTTTTATTGACATAATAAATTTGCATGTGATTTTACTCACAATTATTATTTACAAACTAAGTAATGAAACAATAGAAATTTAATTTAAATAATTTTATTTTAATAAAGATTATTGGTTATTTCCAGTAGCATGATTCATTTCAAATTAGAGCAAAACACAGAAAGCTCTTTAAAAACTTCAGCAAGTTTAAGAATATGTAAATGATAGATCCATATTTATTTCAGAATATCAATTCAGATTTGTAATGACAGAAAAAAAAGATAGGTCTTTCAAATTCTAAATTTTCAATGTTACTCAAGACAATTTTCAAAAGAGAGTTCCTTAGTTTCTATAGATTATATTTTAGTAGGAATTCCAGTTCTAATTTTAGGTTTATTTGTGTGTTTACTTATTTATTATCCAACAAATAATTATTAGCTATCTCCTGTTATCTGGTCAATGATTTCCAAAGTGCCTACTATTTGTCAATCACTGTTCTAGATAATGGAATTATGGTGATTAAAAAGCCAAAAAAAAAAAAATCCTGCTCTCATTGAGCTCACAATTCTGGGAGAAAATAGGAAAAACAATATTAAAGGTAAGTAAATACAAATCATGATAAGTGCTTAGCAGAAGATTAAACAGCTATTACAAAGATCCAGTTATTAACAAAATAAGCAGATCCCTTTAGAGAAAGTTCTTATATTTTCCCGTTTTTGAGTTTTTAAAATTCGTTTTACATTTTAAAATTTGCTTCATGAAAATTAAGGTTAAGCTTATGAAAGCACATGCCAATAAAATGATCTTATTAAGATTTTTTTTAATATACAAAAGGTACAACTAGGTTTGTTGATCAAATTTAGTTTATGTGTGAATGGAAGGGAAGATTAAGAATTTTATGTGTTATATGTGCAAAAGAGAATGAAAGAGAGAGAGTTGAGAGAGAGATTGATTTAGAAGGGCTGGGATATAAAAGCTCCCAGCAGTAGTGCAGGAATGATATCTATCACCCAAGTAAGTTGACAGATGTTTGTACCCTGTTCATGTCACTTTAATCGACTTTATTGTGTAGAATTAGTGAATAATGTATAAGGTAAATATAAATGTGTAATGAAAAAGTATAAAGCATTTCCAGTTTTGACTTGTTCCCAATATTCTTCAAGATAAATGAGATAGATGTAAAACAATTGGAGAGAAAATTCAAACACTGTGAAAATACGTTTTTAAAAATAAACCCCTTTAAGAAAATAATACAGCTAAATCCATGAAGTATAATTTTTTGCAAAAGCTCATTCAGACAGACATGAATATATATTTAAGTAATTTATGATGTTCCTAACTTTCAAGTTATAAATAATTCAATATATTCATATATATTTATGACTACATTCAATTAAAATATTTTCTTAATTTAATTTTTGGCTTTTTGGAAATAAAAAAATCATATAAATAAAGTCAAATCAATAAATGTCTTAATACTAAGTTCTAATAGTATACACGGTTTTAAATTTCCATGTCTTAGCTTTTGTTCCTTAAGTCCAAAATACCAATTTTTGTCTTGCATTAAATATTAAATGTTTATTTCATGTTCAGGTAATAAGATATAGAAACATGGAGAATAGAAAATACATTAGTAGTTGAGCATGATTTTAAATGAATAATATTGTGTTTTATTTGACATTGAAATAATATTAAGATCATTATTATTACTATTATTATTTTAGTATTTTGTCACTATCAGTATCTTTGAAAATCTTTAATTTGGTGAAAGAAAACTTTGTTAATGTTGGTATTTAAGTACTTAGCACAATTTCACTGTTATGGAACAGTAAAAAATCATTAATTCTTTCCATTTGATTTTTTCTTAACATCTCTACCACCTTACTCAAAATAACATTGTATTTCTTCTTTTTACATTCAGTATTTAATTGTCATCATTAGACTGTGATTTTTTTTTATTAATCGGTGTACTAGATAGTAAATTCTTTTTATTTCAGAATTAACCTCAATATAGTTAAGTCAAGTGCTCCAAAAAAATGTGGATTGGTAAATTTCATTAGCCTCCCTCTGTGTGATTTATACTCTTGTCTCTTAAATAATGTAGTTTGAGACAATAAGTAAGATCCTTCACAGTGAAGGTGCCTTTCTTCTCTTGCTACATATCACTTATTCCTTCTATGAATATTAAAACACTGCTTAAATTATAACAGCACCTTTCAGGGGTTATCGTTAGTACTTCAAGAACAAATTTAATATCTTTCATGGTAGATGATCACAATAAATGAGACAGTAACTAAAGAACTCAAATGAAAAATATAGGTCACATCCAATCTGTGACTTTTGACCCTAAATCAATTCTTTTGCTCAGCATGGTGAGAACTGATTCACAGGCTTATGGTGGAAAATTGATATATAAGACTGTCTTTTAACATTCCATAATGATTTGAGAAAATTTAGCAACAATATCTTCTCATTCCCATAAAACTTAGCTTCTGGAAACATAATCTAAACGATTTCAAGCCTTACTGCCACTTCCTATTAACTGTAATCCTGAACTTTTGACCTCTGTGACCCTCAGTTTCCCCATTTTAAAAAATTATAAGTAAAATAATTATCCTTTGGGTTTCTTTAATATTACATAAAGAATGAAACAATTAAATGTAGAGGATAATATATGTGTTAATTATGAATTTCTAAAAGGATAGGGTAAATACTACTAATGTGCTGGCAGGTTCTCATTATGGGGAAGAGTTCCTTCCATAAAGTCTGAAACTTTGTAGAAAGACAGACCATTAGTGAGGAAGTATTAGCAATGACTAATTAGAAGACACATTTTGGAACTAATGACTAATTAGAAGACACACTTTGGAACTATGTCTGCCATGTGCTTTTTTAATTTCCACATCAAAGTTTGTAATTATAATACTCTTTTTATCAGGAAAAGAATCTCACAATGGATTAAAGCTTTTTGAGAAGACTCTATTAATGACTGAAATTTTTAAAAGGTGAAACAAAAATGTGTGAAACTACATGCTATGTCTGAACAGACAGGCCGTTTTCTGATAATGAACCTGACTTGCTTAACTGTGTATTTCTCTTTGAACATAACTTTGAATTGGCATAATTACTTAAAGTTCTAGATCATCTGGCTACTCTTTAGTGTTCAAATATCATTGTGGAAATACTCTTATTTTCTTCGTATTCTTAACATACTTAAGTCCACCCTTCTGCCAGCATTCATATAGCAAATTCTCTAGGAGACTATACATGATACCATTTCTATTATATAATATTATCTCCAAATTGATTATTAGCAACAAGATGAACCAATTTTATATCAATTGTTAGGGACAAGAATAAGGATTTATTGTTTTGATAATGAAGAAATCAGACTATTTCTTCTTTTTGAATATTACATTTCTTAGGGAAAAAATGAGTTTGTTTATAACAGTAGTTGCCTGAGATACATTTTCCACATATGTAAGTATTTACTTGTCTTATGAAAATCAAGGGGCAAAATACATATGGTAAAATGAATGAAGTGAACTAAATCTACAAATACAGCATGATGATGTTTACATGTGTATTCTCCCATGTAATCACCACCCAGAACAAGATACAGAACTGTTTCAGCACCCATGAAGGCACTTCCTTGCCCTTTCTCAGTCTAAACTAGCCCCTAGATTTAACTACTATTCTGAATTCTCTCCTCATCAATTAGATTTGACTATCCTAGAACTTGCCATAAATGGAATCATATAGCAGTTACTACTTTTGTCTTGAGTTGATTTCACTCAGTATTATGTCTGTTAGGTTTATTCATGTTGTATATATTCGAAGTGTATCTTTTGTACTTCTCTGTAATATTCCTTCATAAGATTTACCATAATTTACCCATTCTCTGTTGTTAAGCATATGGGTTTTTCCCAGATGCTTATTATTATGAATAAATATGTTATAAATATTTTTGTCTTTGTGTGGACTCACTTCTCTTGTGTATACATTTAGGAGTGGAAATAATGGAAACGGCCAGCTATCCTGAAGCAGTTTTATAATTTTACATCCCTACCAGCCATGTATTCAATTTTTCCACCTATTCCACACATTTGGTAATTTCTTTCTTAGTTAATTATAGTTGTCCTAGTAGCTGTATTTATTTGTACTTTTAATTTGTATTTATGTAACAGTATTTCTTTGTATTTTTAATTTGTGTTTTCCTGATGAATAGTGATGTTGACTATATTTATTACGCTTATTAGCTATTTAAATATAATTTATATGAAAATTCTTTTCAAGG
>NW_020839198.1:0-6811 GCF_003676395.1 Aethalodelphis obliquidens
AAGGAGAGCTACATTTCCAAAGCCCTCGAACAGCCTCAGGACCACATTTCTGGCTAGTCCGATGTGCCATGGAATTCTTCATCATGGCCGTCATCGGAGCTTCCATGGGGATATAGTCTGCTTACAATTCTTCTAGGACCTCATACCTGAAGTTACTCTGCTCTAGGAGAAATTCAGCATCCTACCATGCTGTGTCACTAACGGGATACTCAGCGATGCGCTTGCCTTAAGGTAAGGCCCTGAATTGCCGAGCAGAAGTGGAGGTGTGCAGCAGTTTCCATAAGGCCGTAGCTGCTACTCTGCATTATCTTAACGGCAGTATGCTTTTCAGGACACCTAGGAGTCTCGCGTGGGCACCGTATTCCCCGCAGGAACACTGAGTACCCCTAGGCCCCCCTGGGCCTGCGAAATAACTTCCATGCCCGTTGCCCTTCGGAGCCACTCTGTGTATGCCGAGCGTAGGGCAACACACTCCACTCCTGCTTGGGACAGCTTGAAATCCCCAGCACTCTCATAGGTTTACAGACACTGTTCTAGCACGTCCAACGTGCCGGGGAAGTCTGACTCGTTGGCCTAGTCTGAGCTGCACTGGGAAACATTCTCGGCTTCGCTTTCCATCTAGGACCTCCTGCCTGAAGTCACCCTGCCTCCTGGAGAAAGTCGGCTTGCGTTCTGACTGCCACGAAAGCCCAGTTCTTTGTGTCACACGGCATGCTTTTGAAGAGGCACAGCCCCGGAGGCCTAGCTAGGGCATACCTTGGTTGAGGCAGTTCACTACATGCCGAACACCCTGCTTAGAGGATTTGATCTGATTCAGGGAAGGAACCACTTGGCAACCTGTGTCTCTTTTGACTTGTTGTAAAGCACGGGGTTGTATGGTGCGTGTGCTCATGGAAATGGTGTCCTGATGGAACTAACCTTGCTTTCCCATTTTGAAAGCTCCATTCATGCTGCCTTAAAGCTACGTGAAATTCACTGCTGTGGACAGGACTCTAGCCACTATACGCCTGGCTATGAGAAGAACATGAGTTTCCTGTATCTAAACCAGGTGCTTCTATGACCGGGGTGGAGCTCAGCCTGCCATGCTCTAGAGCTAAAGGGAAACTCAATGTGAGTACTTGCCTCGAGGTATGGCCTTGAGTATCCATGCAGAAAGGGAGGCACGCAACTGTTTCCATGATGTCTTAGTCGCTGTTCTGCTTTATTTCATCGGGAGTACCCTTTTTAGAACTCCTGGGCCCCTCGGGTTTGCATAATTTTCCCTCCAAGATTACTGAGTACCTCCAGATCCCTGTGGGGCTGCTGAGCAATATCGAGGCCCATAGGTCGGAACCTCAGAGGCCCTCTGTTTATCGAGTGATGGGCAACACACTGCACCGAACTTAAGGGGAGCTGCCGTGAGAAAACCTGCTTACAATTCTTCGAGGACCTCGTACCTGAAGTCACTCTGCTCGAGGAGAAATTTACAATTCTACCATGCTGTGTCGCTAACGGGAAACTCAGCAAGAACACTTGCCTGTAGGTAATGCCCCGTATTGCCCTGCAGAAGCGGAGGCGTGCAGCAGTTTCCATCAGGCTGCAGCTGCTGCTCTGCATTATCTTAACCGCAGTACCCTTTTTAGGATACCTAAGAGACTCGGGTCGGCACCATATTCCCGGCCAGAAGCCTGAGTACCCCCAGGCCTCCCTGGGCCTGTTAAGCAACATCCAGTCCCGTAGCCCTTCGGAGTCACTCTGTGTATGTTGCGTGTAGGGCAACAGCTTGCACTCTTTCTTGGGACAGCTTGAAATGCCCAGCACTCCCACAGGTTCCCGAACACTGTTCTGGTACGTCCAGCATGCCGTGGAAGTCTGACTCATTGCCCTAGTCTGAGCTGAACCGACAAAAACCCTTGGATTTGCATTCCATCTAGGATCTCTTGTCTGAATTCACCCTGCCTCCAGGAGAAAGTCGGCTTGCTTCCAACTCTATCTAAAGCCTAGTTCTTTGTGTAACACTGCAGGCTTTTGAAGAGCTACAGGCCCGGAGGCCTAGCTAGGGTGTTCCTTGGTTGATACAGTTCGCTAGATGCAGAACACCCTGCTTCGAGGAGTTGATTCCGGGAAGGAACCACTGGGTAACCTGTGTCTCTTTGGACTTGTTAGAAACCACAGGGATGGATGCTGCGTGTGCCCATGGAAATGGGGGCCTGATGGAACACGCCTTGCTTTCCCATTGTGAAAGCTCCATTCATGCTGCCTTGATGCCACCTGAAATTTCTGCTGTTGAGAGGCCTCTAGCCATTGTAGGCATGGTTCTGGGAAGGTAATGAGTTTCCTCTAGCTAAACCGGGTGCTTCCATGGCCGGGGTGGAGCTCAGCCTGCCATGCTCTGCAGCTAAAGGGAAACTCATCGTGAGTATGTGCCTGAGGAAAGGCCCTGAGTAGCCGTGCAGAAAGGGAGGCGTGCCGCTGTTTCCATGAGGTCTTACTCGCTGTCTGCTGTATTTTAGGGGAACTACCCTTTTTAGGACTCCTAGGGCCCTCGGGTGTGCATCCTTTTCCCTTGAAGATCACTGAGTACCTCCAGACCGCTGTGGGCCTGCTGAGCAACATCGAGGCCCATAGGTCGGTCGCTCAGAGTCCCCCTGCGTATGCTGAGTGATGGGAAACACACTGCACGTTCCTTAAGGAGAGCTACATTCCCATAGCCTGCGAACATCCTTCAGGGCCACATTTCTGGCCAGTCCGACCTGCCATGGAAGTCTTCATCATGGCCATCGTCTGAGCTGTCATGGGACAACACTCTGCTCAGAATTCTTCGAGGACCTCGTACCTGAAGTCACTCTGCTCGAGGAGGAATTCAGCATCCTACCATGCTGCGTCACAACTGGGACACTCAGCATGAGCACTTGCCTCAAGGTAAGGCCCTGAATTTCCGTGCAGAAGCCGAGTCGTACAGCAGTTTCCATGAGGCCGAAACTGCTGCTCTGCATTATCTTAACTGCAGTACACTTTTCAGGACACCTAGGAGCCCAGCGTGGGCACCCTACTCCCGGCAGGAACAGTGAGTCGCCCCATTTCCCCCTGGGCCTGCTAAGCAACTTCCAGGCCCGTGGCCCTTCACAGCCACTCTGTATATGCCGTGTGTAGGGCAACACCCTGGAGTCCTTCTTGGGTCATCTTGAAATCCCCAGCTCTCCCAGAGTGTCACCAACACTGGTCTAGCACGTCCAACATGCCAGGGAAGGCTGACTCATGGCCCTAGTCTGAGCTGCACTGAGAGAAACCCTCGGCTTCCATACCATCTAGGACCTCCTGCCTGAAGTCATCCTGCCTTAGGGGAAAGTCGTCTTGCGTTCCTACTGCATCTAAAACCCAGTTCTTCATGTAACACTGCAGGCTTTTGAAGAGCCACAGGCCCGGAAGCCTAGCTAGGGCGTACCTTGGTTGAGGCAGTTAAGTAGATGCAGAACACTCTGCTTCGAGGAGTTGATACGGGGAAGGAAACACTGGGTAACCTGTGTCCCTTTCGACTTGTTAGACACCACAGGGATGTATGCCGCTTGTGCCCATGGAAAAGGGGGACTGATGGAACTAGCATTGCTTTCCCATTTTGAAAGCGCCATGCATGGTGCCTTGAGGGACCCGAAATTCACTGCTGTTGACAGACCACTAGCCACTGTAGGCCTGGTTCTGGGAAGAAAATGAGTTTCCTCTATCTAAACCGGCTGCTTCCATGGCCGGGGTGGAGCTCAGCCTGCCATGCTCTATTGATAAAGGGAAATGCAACGTGAGTACTTGCCTCGAGGACAGGCCCTGAGTATCTGTTCAGAAAGGGAGGCATGCAGCTGTTTCCATGAGGTGTTAGTCTCTGTTCTGCTTTATTTTAAAGGAAGTACCCTTTTCAGGACTCCTAGGCCCGTCAGGTATGCATCATTTCCCTCCCAGATCACTGAGTACCTCCAGACCCCTGTGGACCTGCTGAGCAACATCGAGGCACATAGGTCAGTCCCTCTGAGGCCCCCTGTGTATGCCGAGTGAGGGGCAACACAGTGCATGTTCCTTAAGGAGAGCTAAATTTCCAGAATTCTCGAACTGCCTCAGGACCACATTTCTGGCCAGTCTGACGTGCTGTGGAAGTCTTCGTCATGACCGTCGTCTGTGCTGCCATGGGCAAACATTCTGCTTACAGTTCTTCGAGGAGCTTGTATCTGAAGTCACTATTATCAAGGAAAATTCACCATCTTACCATGCTGTGTCGCTAACGGGACACTCAGCATGAGCACTTGCCTCAATGTAAGGACCTGAATGGCCATGCAGAAGCCAAGGCATGCAGCAGTTTCCATGAGGCTGTAGCTTCTGCTCTGCATTATCTTAAAGGCAGTATGCTTTTCAGGATACCTAGGAGCCTTGTGTGGGCACCCTATTCCCGGCAGAAGCAATGAGTACCCCAGGTCCCCCTGGGTCTGCTAAGCAACTTACAGGCCCATAGCCCTTCGGAGCCAGTCTCTGAATGCCGAGCGTAGTGCAACGCACTGCACTCCTTCATGGGACAACTTGAAATCCCCAGCACACCCAGAGTTTCACGAACAGCCTTTTAGCGCATGCAACATGCAGGGGAAGTCTGACTCATTGCCCTCCTCGGAGCTGCACTGAGAAAAACTCTTGGCTTTGCATTCCATCTAGGACCTCCTGCCTGAAGTCACCCTGCATCCAGGAGAAAGTCGACTTGCATTCCTACTGCCACTAAAGCCCAGTTCTTCGTGTAACACTGCAGGCTTTTGAAGAGCCACAGGCCCAGAGGCCTAGCTAGGGCATACCTTGGTTGAGGCATTTTGCTCGATGCAGAACACCGTGCTTCAAGGAGTTGATTCAGGGAAGGAACCACTGGGTAACCTGTGTCTCTTTTGACTTGTTAGAAACCACAGGGATGTATGCTGCGTGTGCCCATGGAAATGGGGGCCTGATGGAACCAGCCTTGCTTTCCCATTTTGAAAGCTCCATGCATGCTGCCTTGAAGGACCTGAAATTCACTGCTGTTGACAGGCCTCTAGCCACTGTAGGCCTGGCTCTGGGAAGAAAATGAGTTTCCTTTATCTTATCCAGGTGCTTCCATGGCCAGTGTGGAGCTTAGCCTGCCATGCTATAGAGATAAAGGGAAACTCAACGTGAGTACTTGCCTCGAGGAAACGCCCTGAGTATCCGTACAGAAAGGGGGCATGCAGCTGCTTCCATGAGGTCTTCGTCGGTGTTCCGCTGTAGTGTAAATGAAGTACCCTTTTCAGGAGTCGTAGGCCCCTCAGGTGTGCATCATTTCCCTCCAGGATTACTGAGTACCTCCAGAACGGTGTGGGCCTGCTGAGCAACATCGAGGCCCATAGGTCGGACACTCGGAGGCCCTCTGTGTATGCCGAGTAATGGGCAACACACTGCACTTTCTTTAAGGAGAGCTACATTTCCAGAGCCCTCAAAAGGCCTCAATACGGCTTTTGTGGCCAGTGCGACGTGCCGTGGGAGTCTTCATAACCGTAGTCTGAGGTCCCGTGGTAAAACATTCTCCTTACAGTTCTTCGAGGAACTCGTACATGAAGTCTCTCTGCTCGAGGAGAAATTCAGCATCCTACCCTGCTGTGTCGCTAACGGGACACTCAGCCTGAGCAGTTGCCTCAAGGTAAGGCCCTGAATGGTCGTGCAGAAGCAGAGGCATGCAGCAGTTTCCATGCAGCCGTAGCCTCTGCTTTTCCTCATCTTAACGGCCGTATGCTTTTCAGGACACCTAGCAGCCTTGCGTGGGAACCCTTTTCCTGGCTGAAACACTGAGTACCCCCAGGCCCACCTTGGCCTGCTAAGCAACTTCCAGGCCCGTAGCCCTTCAGAGCCACTCTGTGTATACCGTATATAGGGCCACACACTGCCCTCGTTCGTGGGAAAGCTTGAAATCCCCAGTACTCCTAGCAATTCATGAACACCATTCTAGCATGTCCAAAATGCCGGGGAAGTCTGACTCATTGCCCTAGTCTGAGCTGCGCTGAGAAAAACCCTCGGCTTCGTATTCCATCTAGGACCTCCTGCCTCAAGTCACGCTGCCTCCAGGAGAAAGTCAGCTTGCGTTTCAACTGCCACTAAAGCCCAGTTCTTCGTGTAACACTGCAGGCTTTTGAAGAGCCACAGGCCCGGAGGGCTAGCCAGGGCGTACCTTGTTTGGGGCAGTTCGCTAGATGCAGAACACCGTGCTTTGAAGAGTTGATTCAGGGAATGAACCCCTGGGTAACCTGTGTCTCTTTTATCTTGTTAGAAACCACAAGGATGTGTGCTGCGTGTGCCCATGGAAATGGGGGCCTGATGGAACTAGCCTTGCTTTCCCATTTTGAAAGCTCCTTTCATGCTGCCTTGAAGCTACTTAAAATTCACTTTTGTTGACAGGCCTCTAGCCACTATAGGCCTGGCTCTGGGAAGAAAATGAGTTTCCTCTATCTAAACCAGGTGCTTCCATGGCCAGTGTAGAGCTCAGCCTGCCATGCTCTGGAGCTAAACGGAAACTCAACGTGAGTACCTGCCTCGAAGAAAGGCCTAGAGTATCCGTACAGAACGGGAGGCGTTCAGCTGTTTCCATGAGGTCTGAGTCACTGTTCCTCTTTATTTTAAAGGAAGTACCCTTTTTCGGACACCTAGGCCCTTCTGGTGTGCATCATTTCCCTCCAGGATCACTGAGTACCTCCAGACCCCTGTGGGCCTGCTGAGCAACATCGAGGCCCATAGGTCGGTCCCTCGGAGGCTCTCTTTGTATGCCGAGCGATCGGCAACACACTGCACGTTCCTTAAGGAGAGC
>NW_020839199.1:0-6999 GCF_003676395.1 Aethalodelphis obliquidens
AGCAGTGGCCCTGCTGGATGGAATGGTGGCTCAATTTTTACTTTTAAGTGCAGCTCCTTTCTGTTCTCATTATTGGCTGTTACCACTTTACATCTCACCGGCATTTAGAGGGTACACAGTTCTCTAAAACCCCTTCAGCATTTATTCTTTGTAGACGTTTTGCTGATGGTCAGTCGACTAGTGTGAGTTGAAACTTTTTTGTAGATTAGATTTGCATGAGTCTAATAATTCTTGAGTTTGAGCTTCTATCCATTTTCTTTTTTTTGACAAGAGAGTATGTCAAACTTACCTCTTCATAGTACCTTGTTGAAAATTTTTTCTTTTTTGAATTCTTTTGGCCGTTTCTCACCTCAGGACATTTTTTGAAGGCAGGTGTCCTTTACACCGCTGCGTCCTTGTGAATGTTAAGTGACCTTTAGCTGTGGGTTTAAAACTGCTCTTGCGGTAAACGGCCACAAGGCGACACATTTCTACATTTCCAACTCTGGGGTTTGGGGCAACAGAGCCTTCCTGGAAATCGTGTTAGCAGGCTGCAAATTAGAGTGGAATGTGCCAGGGCAAACCCCCAAGCGCTTATATCTTCTTACCTCTTGTTTGTTTCTTAAATTTAATTTTTATTATCACAGCAAATTTGATTAAAATGTTGTGTTTGTTCTTGGTGTACAGAATCTCGTTCATTATATCTGTGTATCTATCTATTCATCTTCGGTTCCTTTCCCGTGTAGGTTAGTACAGAGTGGTGAGCTCAATTTTTTTTTTTTTTTTGCAGTACGCTGGCCTCTCACCGTTGTGGCCTCTCCCGTTGCGGAGCACAGGCTCCAGACGCGCAGGCTCAGCGGCCATGGCTCACGGTCTTAGTTGCTCCGCAGCATGTGGGATCTTCCCGGACCGGGGCAAGAACCCGTGTCCCCTGCATCGGCAGGCGGATTCTCAACCCCTGCGCCACCAGGGAAGCCCGGTGAGCTCAATATTTAACTTTAAACGCACCGCCTTTCTCTTCTCACTACTGGCTGTTACCATTTTACGTCCCACCAGCAGCTAGAGGGGTCACAGTTCTCTAAAACCCTTTCAGCATTCATATTTTGTACACTATTTTGCTGATGATCATTCTGAAGGTACTAAGGTGAACATTTTTGTAGATTGAATTTGCATGACTTTATTAGTTCCTGTTATTGAGCATTCTTCCATCATATTTTTTAAACAAAAAGAAAAAGAAAAGACAAAATGTGCATAAAATATGCCTCTTGATATTGTCCTTTTGAAATGTTGACGTCTTTTGAATTTTCTGGTTGATTTACGACCCCTGGAATATTTTGAGGCCCGGTGTCCTTTACAGTCCTGCACATATTTTGAAAATTAAGTGACCATTAGTGTTTGGTTTAAAGCTGCTGTTGTGTGAAACAGCTACAAGGCGGCAGCCTTTCTCCTTTACCAAATCTGGTTACCAGGGCAACAGAGCCTTAATGGAAGTCCTGTTCTATGTTGTAAATTAGAATGGGATGTGCCAGGAAAAATTCCTTTAAGTTTATGTCTCATTATTTCTTGTTCATATTTTTAATTTAATTTTTATTTTTTATCGCAGCAAATTTGATTACAATGTTTTGTTTGTTCTAGGTGTGCAAGATGTGGTTCTTTCACACATATACATATATCTATTCTTCTTTGGATCCTTTTCCCATGTAGGTTATGACACAATGCTAATGACACCTTTCGATTTGGGGAACCATAAGTTTGTTTAATGAATCTGTGATTGCCTTTCTCTGTGGAAATATCTTCATTGTTATCAATTTTTAGGTAACACCTATAAGTGATATCATACGATAGGTGTCTTTCGCTTTCTCACTTACTACAAGTTGCGTGATTACCTCTAGACTCATCTATGCTGCGGCAAATGGAATTGTTTCATTTTTTCCTTAGTTAATATTCCATCTCTACATGTAGCAGTTCTTCTTTGTCCACTCATCTGTTGATGGACTTTTTGGTTGCTTCCATGCCTTGGCTATTGTAATACTGCTGCAATGCAGATTTGCCTGCCTGGTCTTTCCAATTCTGTCTTCTTAGGTTATAGGCCCAGGAGTGGGCCTGCTGGATCATATAGTAGCACAATGTTTACCTTTTAAAGGCAACTGCATTCCGTTCCTATTAGTGGCTCTTACCAGTTTACGTCCCACTTCAAATTAAGGGTATGCATTTCTCCAAACCTCTTTAGAATTGATCGTTTGTAGTTTCTTTGCTGATGGTTATTCTGAGTGGTGTGAGCTGATGTCTCTGTGTGGTTGGATTTGCATGTGTCTCATAATCCCTTGAAATTGAGCTTTCAGACATGTCCTTTTATTTTTCAAACTTTTATTACAGCTTACTTCTTCAAATGGTTTTCTTGAAATATGTGCCACATTTTGAAATATTTTGGCCTTTACCTCCCTCAAGACATTATGAGGGCAGGTTTCCTTTACAGCACTGCAGTACTTCTTCATATGAAATGACCATTGGCACAGGTTTTGAGCTGCTTTTGCGGGTAACAGCCAGAGGGCAGCAGCATTTCATAATTCTCTGAAATGTAATTAAACACACAATATATATATTTTTCTTTTAAATTTCCATTTTTATTAAAGTATAATTATAATTCAAGTTCTTTGTAACAAGTGAAATTTTAAAAGATTAAAGGAAAAGATATTTTACCACTTGCCATCCTTTCCCATTCCCTGAAACAACCAGCATAATGTGTAGATTTCTCACTTTATCCAGCTGTTCTATTCATCTGTAACATCATGTTTCTCACGGTAGAAAAACAGATTTAGCTCTCACACTTTTTATAGGCTACAAAAGAGTCCATAGAACAGAAGTACCAAGCATTTCAGAATTATATTTTTGAGGGACACTCATTTACTTTCTGTTTTATTTTGTTGTCCTGCTAATTTGTTTTCAACCCAGAAAAATATATTTTTAAAAAACAAAAAACCAAAATTTAGTTAGGGGTAAGGATTAGGGTTTAGGGTATGCGTTAGGGTACAGTTTAGGATTAGGGTACAGGTTAGGGATAGGGTACGGGTTAGGGTACAGGTTAGCGTAAGGGTTAGGGTTAGGGTATGGGTTAGGGTATGGCTATGGGTTAGGGTGCTGGTTAGGGTTAGGGTACGGGTTACGGTACAGTTTAGGGTATGGCTATTGGTTAGGATTAGTGTATGGGTTAGCCTACAGGTTATGGTTATGGTACTGGTTAGGGTATGGGTACGGGTTAGGGTATCGGTCAGGGTTAGGGTACGAGTTAGTGTTAGGGTCCGGGTTAGCTTTAGGGTACGGGTTAGGGTTAGGGTACAGGTTAGGGTACGGCTATGGGTTAGGGTTAGGTTTAGGGTTAGGGTATGGGTTAGTGTTAGGGTACGGGTTAGGGTTCGGTTACGGGTTAGGGTTAGGGTATGGGTTAGGGTTAGGGTTAGGATACAGATTAGGGTTAGGTTAGGGGTAGGGTTAGGGTACGGTTTAGGGTATGGGTTAGGTTTAGGGTATGCGTTAGGGTTAGGGTATGGGTTAGGGTTAGGGTTACGGTAAGCTTTACGGTTAAGGTATTTATTAAACCTCTACCACTCTCCAGATATCACTTAGCACGTAAAGGAATATTATGTGTGGTCCAGCCATGGAGAACACTTTAGACAGTAGGATAAGACAACACACACATTATAAATCACATTAGGATTTTGTTTTTAACCTGTACATTAAAACACTAGTGCTTAGGAACTCTAATGGAGGCAGAAGCAGTAAAGGATAGTTTTATGGGAATAAAATAACACATTTTCTGTAGAATCCACAGATTTTGACTGGTTAGAAAGTCAAAGAGGAATGCTTTTATTCTGAAGATGTAAACCCTCTTCTAAATTGAACTGTTATTGGAACTTAGACATTTTTTGTTGCTGTTGTATCGCTTTGTGTTTTCGTGATTATTCTGCTTGCATCTCCCTTGTTAAACCTTTGATTTGGGGAAGAGTGCCATTACTGGAAATGAGTTTACAGAATTATTCTCAAAAACAGAAGGAAATGGTTCTCACCTAAATATTAAGAAATAATCTCTAAACTGGTGTACTAACAGAATTATGATTTAGGGATAATAATTCTATGAAATGTAATTAAACACACAATGTATATTTTTTCTTTTAAATTTACATTGTTACTTTTTTAAAGTACAATTATAATTCCAGTTCTTTGTAACAAGTGAAATTTAAAAAGATTAAAGGAAAAGAAAATATTTTACCACTTGCCATCCTTTCCCACTCCCTGAAACGACCAGCATAATGTGTAACTTTCTTATTTTATCCAGGTGTTCCTTACATCTGGAGCATCACATTTCTTACTGTAGAAAAACAGATTTAGCTCTCTCACTTTTTATAGGCTACATAACAGTCCATAGAACAGAAGTACCAAGTATTTCAGACTTAGCTTTTGGAGGGACACTCAGGTTACTTTCTGTTTTATTTTGTTGTTCTGGTAATTTGTTTACACCCCAGAAAAATAGTTTTTAAAATACAAAAAAAATAAGTTAGCGGTAAGGATTAGTATTTAGCATATGTGTTAGAGTACGGGTTAGGGTTACTGTTAGGGTTAGGGTACGGGATAGGGTTAGGGTACAGGTTAGGGTACGCCTACGGGTTAGGGTTAGGGTACAGGTTAGTGTATGGGTTAATGTTAGGGTACGGGTTAGGGTTAGGGTATGGGTTAGGCTTAGGGTATTCATTATGGTTAGGTTTAGGGTACGGGTTAGGTTTAGGGTTAGGGTATTTATTAAACCTCTCCAACTCTCCAGATATCACTTAGCACGTAAAGGAATATTATATGGGGTCCAGCCATGGAGAACAATTTGACACTAAGGTAAGACAAAGAACACACACAGTATGAATAAATCACATTATGATTTTGTTTTTAACCTGTATATTAAAACACTAGTGCTCAGGAAATCTAATGGAGGCAGAAGCAGTAAAGGGTAGTTTTATGGGAATAACATCACAGATTTTCTATAGAATACACAGGATTTTACTGGTTAGAAAGTCAAGGAGGAATACTTTTATTCTGAAGATATAAACACTCTTCTAAAGTGAGCTGTTATTGGAAGTTAGATTTTATTTTTTGCTGTGGTATTGCTTTGTATTTTCATGATTATTCTGCTTGCATCTCCGTTGTTAAACCTTTGATTTGGGGAAGAGTGCCATTACTGGAAATGAGTTTACAGAATTATTCTCAAAAACAGAAGAAAATGGTTCTCACCTAAATATTAAGGAATAATCTCTATACTGGTGTACTAACAGAATTATGATTCAGGGATAATAATTCTATGAAATGTATTTACACACACTATACTTATTTTTTTCTTTTAAATATCTATTGATACTTTTTTTAAAGTACAATTATAATTCAAGTTCTTTGTAACAAGTGAAATTTAAAAAGATTAAAGAAAAAGATAATATTTTACCACTTGCCATCCTTTCCCACTCCCTGAAACGACCAGCATAATGTGTAGCTTTCTTATTTTATCCAGGTGTTCCTTACATCTGGAGCATCATATTTCTCACTGTAGAAAAACAAATTTAGCTCTCACACTTTTTATAGGCTACATAACAGTCCATAGAACAGAAGTACCAAGTATTTCAGACTTAGCTTTTTGAGGGACACTCAGGTTACTTTCTGTTTTATTTTGTTGTTCTGCTAATTCGTTTTAACTCAGAAAAATATTTTTTAAAATACAAAAAGAAATAAATTAAGTTAGGGATAAGGATTAGGGTTTAGGGTACGGGTTACGGTACGGGATAGGGTATGGGTTAGGGTTAGGGTATGGGTTAGAGTTACGGTACGGGTTAGGGTTAGGGTAAAGTTTAGGGTCTGGTTACAGGTTAGGGTAAGGGTACGAGTTAGGGTACGGGTTAGTGTTAGGGTATGGGTTAGGATTAGGTTACGTGTTAGGGTATGGGTTAGGTTTAGGGTTAGGGTACAGGTAAGGGTTAGGGTACAGTTTAGGGTACGGCTACGGGTTAGGGTACGTGTTAGAGTATGGTTTAGGGTTAGCGTATGGGCTAGGGTTATGTTATTGTTTAGGTGTATGGTTAGGGTACGGGTTAGGTTTAGGGTATGGGTTAGGGTTAGGTTATGGGTTAGGTTTTGGATTAGGGTACAGTTTAGGGTTAGGGTACGTGTTAGGGTTAGGGTATGATTTAGCGTACAGGTTAGGGTACGGCTAGGGGTTAGGGTTAGGTTATGGGTTAGGATATGGTTTAGGGTTAGCTTATGGGATAGGGTTATTTTATGGGTTAGGGTACGGGTTAATGTTAGGGTACGGGTTAGGACTAAGCTAAGGGTTAGGGTATGAGTTAGGGTTAGGTTTAGTGTACGGTTTAGGGTACAGGTTAGGGTACAGCTACAGGTTAGGTTTAACGTACAGGTTAGGATATGGGTTAGGGTTAGGGAAAGGGTTAGGGTTAGGGTACGCTTTAGGGTTAGGGTATTTTTTAAAACTCTCCCACTCTCCAAATATCACTTACCATGTAAAGGAATATTATTTGGGGTCTAGCCATGGAGAAACTTTAGACACTAGTATAGGACAAAGAACCCACACATTATAAATAAATCATGCTAGGATTTTTTTCAACCTCTGCATTAAAACACTAGTGTTTAGGAAATCTAATGAAGGCAGAAGCAGGAAAGGGTAGTGTTATGGGAATAACATCACAGATTTTCTGTAGAATACACAGATTTTGACTGGTTAGAAAGTCAAGGCAGAATGCTTTTGTTCTGAAGATATAAACCCTCTTCTAAATTGAGCTGTTATTGGAAGTTAGAAACTTTTTGTTGTTTTTGTATTGCTTTGTGTTTTCATGATTATTCTGCTTGCATCTCCCTTGTTAAACCTTTGATTTGCCGAAGAGTGCCATTACTGGAAATGAGTTTACAGAATTATTCTCAAAAACAGAAAGAAATGGTTCTCACCTAAATATTAAGAAATAATCTCTAAACTGGTGT
>NW_020839200.1:0-6789 GCF_003676395.1 Aethalodelphis obliquidens
TTCTTTTAAGGAATCATCTTGGAGATTCTTGCTTGAATACTTCCCTATTTACTAGATCTGTCACCTTGAGCAAGTTTCTTAATATCTCCTTGATGCGGTTTCCTCATATGAGAAACAGGATTCATAGGATTTCCCTTATAGGGTCACTATGAAGATAAAGCATAAATAAATTCTTCTATGCAGAGTGCATTGAACAGTGTCTGGCATTAGATAGTCATCATATATTAGCTTTTTTTTTTGCGCTGACGCGAGGGGGCCCGGGGGCCATCCTAAGGGCCAGGACGCGATTCGGCCGCCAGGGCTCCACACGGGGTCTCACCGCCAGAGGCCTCCAGCGCAGGGGCGGTCCCGCGGCACCCAGGACGCAAACTGGCCTCCTCGGGCCCCCCCCCCCAGGGGCCCCTGTCGCGAGGCTCGGGACCACCACCGCCAAACACCCACGAGCCGCGGCCGGCCCGCGACAACACTCTCCCGCGCGCACACCGGCCGCCCCACGGGCCCCACTCACACCTCCGCCGGGCCCGTCTCCCCCGCCTCGGGAACCGTAAGCACTCCACCCGGGGACGCCGCCGGCCGAGGGGGGCGGGGGGCGACACCCTCACGTGGGCGAGGCCGGCTCGGTCCCAGACAGGGAAGGAGGCGCGGAGGGGTCGGGGCGGGTGAGGGCCGGCGGCGACGGGGAGGTGGCGGCACGCACACACGGCGAGGGCCGCGGGGCAGGGGCGCGGGGTGCTGCCCAGGGAGAGGAAGGGCCGAGACACGACCGGGCCACCAGGAAAACAAGCGCGGGGCCCCACCGCCACACACACGAGGGCGGTCCCACGACGCCTGAGACGCCGGGCGGCCCCAGCCACCCTGGGGCCTCCCACGACCCGGCCCCGCCGCCAGGGCCCGCGTGCGACGGTTCCCCCGCGTGGCACGGAGGGACCCGTCCACCCAAACTCAACCTCTCCGTCCTCGCCAGATCCGCCTTCATCTAAGTCCGACCCCCGGGGCTCGCGCCCCAGGGAAACGCTCCCGAGCGAGGCGACCCGCACCGTGCCCACACACCGCCAACGGCTGCGACTCGCGGTGAGGGCAGGCGCGACGTGGCTGCGGGACTGGGGAGCCGGGACATCCGGGCGTCCCCGCCCCCTTGGGCTTGCCACCGGGGTCACCGCACGCGCACGCACACGCATACGCGCGGCCCCGCGCCGGACACAGGCCTGGCGGGACCCTTCCCCGACTCAGAGCGGGGCGGGGCGTCCCGCGGTAGGAAAAGAGCGGCGCTCGGCCCCAGCGCAGGGCCGGCGCAAGCTCTCCCGCGAAGGCGAGGGGCTCTGCCCACGTGCTCTGGCAGTCGCCACCGTGACCACTGCACGCTTGAGAGGGGCAGCGGCTGGGGATCTGGTACCCCAAGGCTCTCTCTCGGACAGCTAGAGAAGACTTTCTCACCGACGGTGCGTCACCCCCACCCATCGACTCTCCCCTTTGGGCCCACGGAGGCGCTCCACGAGCCGCCAAGGCCACGACTGGGCGGGGGCGGGGGGGGGTCTGCGGTATGGGTAAGCACACGGCCCACAGGAGCGTTCGCGGCCACAGCCGGGGGCACAACCTCTGCCGCCCCCAGGCTTGTCCATCGGGCTCCGGAAGGAGGGAGCACGCCCGAGAAGCGCGACAGACCCCTTTCTCACAGGCCCCGGCCCAACACGATTGTATGGTTGAATACTTTACAGCACTGAAACAGAAACGTCCAGCTGCATGCAAAGGCGTAAGTGATGAAAAACTACACCAAAAATACACTAAAGGACATAAATACAATTGTATTTCTTTAAGGTTATATGAAGTTTTCAAAAATGGACAGAGTTTTAATTTTATAATGTTTACCAAAATTACTATGTGAATAGTTAGGATAAGGTCAGTCCAGGAGGCAGAAGGGGCTGTAATCTGGGCAAAAGAGCACAAGTCAGGCAGCCAGGTGCCTGGCAATGTTGCATTTCTTGACCTGGGTAGTGGTTCCACTTCTGCTCACTCTATAGTTATTTGTTGAAGTGTACATATATGCTTTATAGATTTCTATGAACACTTTATATTTCATAATTAAAAATATTTGTAAAAGTGCTCTAAAAGATTATGTCACATAGTGGTGCATTGAATCATTTGTTTTATAATGTGCTGTATGGTAGACTGTTTTCAAAACTCAGATTATGTTTCAAATTATTTTCATTCTAATATTGTTTATTGAAGCCTTCTTCTGTTTATTTATTATTTACAATATTATATTTAGTAATACCTAAAATTTTGGGCAGTTTTAGATTTACAAAGCATTGAGCACGTGGATCAGGGAGTATTGACCCGACCCCACTCCCATGTTCCCCTATTAGTAACATCTTAGCTCCCATGGTATATTGATGACAATTAATGAACCAATGTCAATATGTTATTGTCTACTAAAGGCTATCATTGCTTCAGATTTCCTCACCTTTTACCCAATGTCCTTTTTCTGTTCCAAGATCTCATCTAAATTATCAAATTACATATAGTTTTCATGTCTCCTTAGGTTTCTCTTGGCTGTAACAGATTCTCAGACTTTCCTTGTTTTTGACCAAAAGTTTGTTTAGAAACCTGACAGTCTGGGGGAATACTGGTCAGGTATATTGTAGGATGCCCCTCTATTGGAATTTGATGCTTTTCTTAAGATTATCTTGGGTTTCTCTGTTTTTTTGGAGGAAGATTACGGAGGGAATTTTGTCACATTTTAATCATATCATATCATTATGATATGATTATCATATCATATCATAATATGATATCATATCATAATATGATATCATAATCATATCATTATCAAAGTAATTTATGGCTTTTTTTTTTTTTTTGGCCACGCCTCGCAGTTTGTGGGATCTTAGTTCCCTGGCCAGGGATAGAACCTGGGCCCTAGGTAGTGAAAGCGCAGAGTGCTAACCACTGGACTGCCAGGGAATTCCCAGTTTATGACTCTTGATGTTGACTTGGTTAAAATGGTGTTTGGCAGGGTCCACCTCTATAAATTGACTACCCCTCCTCGAGTCCCATCACCACTTGCCACTCTGCACCAGCTTCTCACACGCAGGGAGCACTCTCTTCCTGTAGCAGGGAGTACTATATAATTTATTAACCAGTTCTTTCTTTATTTTATTTTTTAAGTAACAGACTTCTATTGTATTAATCATTTATATTTTTGTATATGGTTGTTTTCTCTTTTGTTTTTTGAATTGTTTTATCATTTTTATCTTTTTTTTCTTTCAAATAATTCTGAGGTATTTTGGTTTAGTTTTTACTAACTACTTGCAGACAACATAAAAATCAATAGATTTTTAGCTATTATATGGATATTGTTGTAAATGTTATGTGGATAGTCATTTTTAAATAAATATGGTGGTGTTCCCTTTTTTCATTATTGACTTTCAATTTTATTTCATGATTGAAATAAAAGATTGATCAAGAGGGTACTCGATACGTAGATTCTGTGGAATTTTTATTGAGATTTATTATGTGGTCTTACCAGCGGTAAATTTTTGTAAATGTTTTATATGTGTTGAAAAGCATTTTGCTATGTGGTTGCTGCAGGAAATATAATCAAAGTTGTTAACTTTATTTATACTTTTATAACATAATTAATTTTCTTCTCTCCTCATGTATCAGTTTTTGGAAGAACGGTGTTTGGAAAAAAAAACCTCACACCATGATTGCAAATATATCAGTTTTACCTTATAATTCTCAGTCTTTGTGTTCTGTGTCTCAGTGATATGTGTCTAGGTGCGTAAAGTGCATCATTGTAATCTTTCCCATGAGTTTTTCTTTTTCATAACTATAAGCTGCCCTTCTTTTACCTTATAAATACATTCGATATTAATTGCTGCTAGACCAGGTTTCTTTTGTTTAATAATTGCTTGGTTTCACTTTCCCACTCCTTTTATTTTCAACCTCTTAGTTCACTATAAGACTGGTTTAAAAACTCAAAGGGGCGCAGACAAAGTGGGCCGACCAACGAGAGCAGTTACCATTGACTGGTGCTGATCAAATTATACTTTGCCCAGGTAGAAAGCCAGAGCCATCAGGACATGGGTCTGCATTTGGAGGCCAGCTGCCAGGAGAACACTGTCTCTCTCTCTGGGTCCGTGAATATCTCCAACTGGAATCAGGATTTTGTTAATAGAAGGTAGGTCACTTTATTTCTATAATTTGTGCTTATGAGCAAAAGAGTTGTTTTCCTACCAGAAGTTTTAAAAAATGACACTATTTATGCATATAGAGAGAGAGAGCGAGAGAGAGGATACTATACATTGGAATATCCTTTCCTTGAGTTTTTATTTTTAAACTATTTTCCAACTTGTGAAGTTAATTTTTTTCTTAATATTTTCTTGGTAAAAATCACAAAGATTTTCAGGAAAAAGCACCTCATTTAGTGAACTGCGATCTAATGGGAATGAGAGGGTTTCTAGAACTGGGTAAGGAGTGTGTCAGTTGGAAGGGACTTGAAAAATGTGTGGGATCAAATGAGAGATTTTGATTGGATATGAGGATATTAGATTTGGGGTGGTACTGATTGAATTGAAATTGGTGTGGGACATATATAGCCAGACTTTGAGCACAGCCTGTTTCATTCAGAGGCTGAATCCTTCAAGGAAACCATTTTCTGGGTCCTGTGTATCATCATTTGGAATTAAGATTTTAGACTGGCAGAAGGCAAGCACTTTTTTGGCCTTTTTTTTTTTTTTCCTTTAAAGCATAAAGATGAAAAGGATGACATTTTATACCAGAAAGCAACTTTTTCTCCCTGGTAAAATTCACATTTATTTATGCATTTAAAGTACAAGCATTGCATGCATATCATTTTTAGATTTCTTCATTGGGGCCATGTATTTCTGTTATTAAAGGGATTAAAACCTTTTTACTCTTTCACTTTATAATTGATTGTTAACTGGTGCATGGGATCTATAGGTTTTGTTTGCTAATCAGTGTCTAGAAACTTGGTTGAACCCTATATTTCTTTTTTTTTTTTTAACATCTTTCTTGGAGTATAATTGCTGTAGAATGGTGTGTTAGTTTCTGCTTTATAACAAAGTGAATCAGTTATACATATGTGCCCATATCTATTCCCTCTTGCAACTGCCTCCCTGCCACCCTCCCTATCCTGCCCCTCTAGGTGGTCATAAAGCACCGAGCTGATCTCCCTGTGCTATGTGGCTGCTGCCCACTAGCTATCTATTTTACGTTTGGTAGCGTATGTATGTCCATGCCACTCTCTCACTTTGTCCCAGGTTACCCTTCCCCCTCCCATATCCTCAAGTCCATTCTCTAGTAGGTCTGCGTCTTTATTCCCATCTTGCCCCTAGGTTCTTCGTGACAATTTTTTTTTTTTAGATTCCATATATATGTGTTAGCATACAGTATTTGTATTTCTCTTTCTGACTTACTTCACTCTATATGACAGGCTCTAGGTCCATCCACCTCACTACAAATAACTCAGTTTCGTTCCTTTCTATGGCTGAATAATATTCCATTGTATATATGTGCACATCTGCTTTATCCATTCATCCTGTTGATGGACACTTCGGTTGCTTCCATGTCCTGGCTATTGTAAATAGAGATGCAATGAACATTTTGGTACATGACTCTTTTTGAATTATGGTTTTCTCAGGGTGTATGCCCAATAGTGGGATTGCTGGGTCGTATGGTAGCTCTATTTGTAGTTTTTTAAGGAACGTCCATACTGTTCTCCATAGTGGCTGTATCAATTTACATTCTCACCAACAGTGCAAGAGGGTTCCCTTTTCTCCACACCCTCTCCAGCATTTATTGTTTGTAGATTTTTTGATGATGGCCATTCTGACCGGTGTGAGGTGATATCTCAGTGTAGCTTTGATTTGCATTTCTCTAATGATAAACGATGTTGAGCATTCTTTCATGTGTCTGCTGGCAATCTGTATATCTTCTTTGGAGAAATGTCTATTTAGGTCTTCTGCCCAGTTTTGGAGTGGGTTGTTTGTTTTTATAATGTTTAGCTGCATGAGCTGCTTGTAAATTTTGGACATTAATCCTTTGTCAGTTGCTTCATTTGCAAATATTTTCTCCCATTCTGAGTGAACCCTATATTTCTAATAATTTGTCTATCAGTGCAAATTAATGATTAGATTTTAATTAGAATGTTTCAAGTATTTACACATTAAGGATAATGCTTGTTAAGGATGTGTATATTTGTGTTCTGTACTTTTATCCTGCTTTTGTTTACATAGGCACTCTTTCTATAATGGTAAATTTTTATCTGCGTCCCCTGTTTTATTATAATGTCATATGCTTGTACTTTTCTCTCTTTTCTCTTATGCTTATGTTTTTACACTTTTAATGGTCTACAAATTGCATTTTGGTTTCAGTCATCATTTCTATTGGGTGTTATGTTTTCTTTTGTAATTGTTTCAGCTTATATCATTGTTTTCCGTTCCCTAATTTATCTTTTGGGTTAAGCCATCCAATTTCTTGAGTTGAGTGCTTAACTCCTTTCTTTTCAAGCTTGCTTAATGTCCTTACTGTTCAGTTAGATATTCCACTTTTTCTGTCTTATGATTTGTCCTAATTCTTTGTTTTTAAATTTCAGCTTTATTGCTGTATAATTGACTTTTAAAATTATAAAATATTCAGTCAACTTTGTGGTGATTTGCTATACATTGTGAAAGGATTCCCCCCATCTAGTTAATTAACACATTTCCTTCATATATTTACCTTTTTTGGTAAGAACATTTAAATCCTACTCTTCTGGAAAATTTCAAC
>NW_020839201.1:0-6786 GCF_003676395.1 Aethalodelphis obliquidens
GCAGCCGCATGGCACAGGGGTATTGGCTCGGTGTTTTGTGACCGCCTGGAGGGGTGGGATGGGGAGGGTGGGAGGGAGGGAGACGCAAGAGGGCAGAGATATGGGAACACATGTATATGTATAACTGATTCACTTTGTTATAAAGCAGAAACTAACACACCATTGTAAAGCAATTATACCCCAATAAAGATGTTAAAAAAAAATAAAATAAGGAATATTCTAAATTGCACTATTTACACAGTCTCAGAAATCTAGGGTTTCAGCATAAGTGCCTTCAGTAATCTACTTGGAGTACTTAAAATGTCTTTGGTGCTTCTGAAGCCTAAATCTTCACTAGTAAAGCAAATCAAGCCAATGACATTGTCTTGGGTGAGGGACTTTATTTTGGCCTATACTTGAATCTGTAAGTATATAGGAGTATTCCATTCAGATACCACTATTTGTTTTGTGTCTATTAGATTGTAATTTTTACTTGAAATTTAAATATGTTCCTAAATAGTAGTTTAAAGATCAGCACTAATTTAAAAATAGAGGAGATATTACTCATTTGCGTAACAGTCATATTTGAGAGTGGATTTTAGGGTATGATTGCATTTAACTGGGTTGGGATGAACACAATTTTAATAACTGTTCTACATTGTCTGCCAAAATTACTTTAAAAAAATTACTTCTAGAGCTTCCCTCGTGGTGCAGTGGTTGAGAGTCCACCTGCCGATGCAGGGGACACGGGTTCGAGCCCTGGTCCAGGAAGATCCCACATGCCGCGGAGCGGCTAGGCCCGTGAGCCGTGGCTGCTGAGCCTGCACGTCCAGAGCCTGTGCTCCGCAACGGGAGAGGCCACAACAGTGAAAGGCCCGCGTACCACAAAAAAAAAAATTACTTCTAGCCAGGTCTGCTTCCATATATAAAACTCTTTATCACAAAATACTCTTAGTTGTAGACCTACAGTCCACATGCCTTCTTGAATCACTCCCTGGCTGACTCAAAGGCAAGTTAAACTCAACAAGATCAAAATGAAGTCATGATCTTTCTATGCTCAAAAATGATTATCTTCCAGCATTCCCTATCTTAGTAAATGACAACTGATTCCACCCAGTAATACAAGCCAGAAACCACAATATAACACTCCCCTGCAGTCTTCCTTATCTAATCCATCCTCACATTTCTGTCAATTTTTCTTCTCCTATACACTGTTTAAATGTGTCTACTTCTTTCCACATGCAAAACTACCTTGTTTCTCCAAGATGCTGCCAGATCATTCCAGGATTTCAGCAACAGCCTTTTAATTTGCCTCCAAGTATCATGGCCTCTTTCAAACCATTTTATTTATTCTGTATTCAGGAACAGTTTTACAACGCTTGAATCTTATTTATGTCCCTCCATATCCTTAAAATTAAAACTAAAAACAAAAATCAGTGCATTCCCATTGCTCTCAAACTCTTTAACATGACACAGAAGGTCTGGCTCCTATATGCCTCTCCAGTTTTGCCTCAGATACACCCCCCCTTCTCTCTGAATACCAGCTATTTTGTCCTTTTTTACATTTCTGCAAATGTGACATGCTTCTGTTCAAAGACACTTTCAGTTGTTGTCTCCATTGCCTGGGACACTGTTAACTTTGCCTCACACATCATTCCACTTTGCAAAATTGTACTCTTCCTTCCAATTTAACTTAAATCACATCTCCAGAGATTTCTCTGGTCTATCTGAAACAATCAACTCCTCCTCTTACACCATTTCAAAGTTATTCATTTATTTTATATTTATTCAATGTTACATGTACTGTTTCATCAGAGCTATGGTATTTTACATGTATTTGTATATTTTGTGATTATTTGCTTGATTACTGTCTATCCCATTAAATAGAGACTCCACAAGGTTCAGCAGAGCCTGTGTGCTTTGCTCACAATTACTTCACTAATGTCCACTTCAAAATGAACTCATAGAATGTCCTTATTAAATACTGCTGAGAGGACAGCTAAATAAAAATACACAGACACACTTATGTAGAGAAATAGTGCTCCATAGAATATATAACTTTCCAAAGACAGAGCCATTATAGACTTATTAGAAACATTCTGGTTTTAAACTAACAAAAACATGCTTTTTTTTTCTTTTTCTTTACAGAAGCAAGGTGCCAGAAGCAATTCTGAAATTAATTGTTAAGAATTGCACAAGCTAAAAGAGGATTCTGCAAACTTTTTGTTTGTTTGAACAGATGGCAGGCGCTCAAGTAAGAAAATACATGCTATATAAAAAATAACTGAATAACACAAATTAAAATCAAATAACAAAATATATTTAGGTTAATGATATATCTATCTATAGAGGAAACACTTATTCTTCCAATGACTGTTCATAAATCATTACTCAAATTTTCTTGGTCTAATTTGAAGAAAGTTTCTTTTACAATTGAGGACAACCTAATGATTTTCTTATACATAATTATTCTGCTGTGTTTTACAAGAAATAACATATATAGTGTAATATTTAAAACTCAATTTAATATACATTAAAAAATTTTAAGTATCAGTTCTAATCAATATGAATTTTAAACATAATATTAATGGGAAAATTTCATAAAGGAAGTATTTTATACTCAAGCCTTTTTTAAAAAAATAATATATGTTGTGTAAAATATACTTCATTCCTAATTATATGGATGACTCCTTCAATTTATATTCTGTATTTGTTACAGTTTAAGTACAATAGTCCCTGAAAAGGAATAGGGAGAGTTGTATTTCCCTGGAGGCTCTGCCAGTCGTTAGCTACTTGGCCTTGGGAAATGCACACTGGCATCCTGGAGCTTGTTTCCTCATAACTCAAATGAATGTGCTACTCTTGATTATTTCTAAGGGAACATTCAAAGCCATGACTCTGCAGTTTGATTTTCTAATTCAAATAGAATGCAGCATTAATGTAGTCATAGATTTTTATCCCTGGAGTTTCTTTAATGGGGGAAATTAAAATAGCTTAAAGAAAATCACAAAAGTAAAAGTAAAAAGGGTAAGTAGACCTGGGGATTATTTCCCAATTTGGATTTTGTTGCCGAGAGATTGTTTCCATGGTACACATTCTGTCAAAATCCCTCAGAAAAGATGTCTATATTACCATTATTTGCTCTGACAATATCAGCTGTTAACAGTCTTATACCTCCTTTTCAAAAAAGAGATTTAAGCAAGGACAAAGAATGAAATGGTGTAAACTCATTATTGGGCCAAACTTTAATTCAAACACATTATCATTTAAAAACTATAATCTTGTGCTCTCTTGAGATACTCACTCAGGGATACTGCATCATTATCTTTCCTCAGAGACCATTAAAAAAATTCTCTGCAGGGACGTGAAGGCCAACAAAAATCACCATCTCATCAATTTAAAACTAGAACATATTTCATCTTTCTACATATTAGATTTATTTAGAAGTTAAATAAATTTTTAATTTGAAAAGTTAATTTTATATAGCAAATCAGAAATAAATTACATGCTTATATGTACGTATTATATAATATGTATGTACATACATATGTATGTATATATGTATGTACATACACACATTACAAAGTCAGAACATGTATGTTTAATAAAACTGCCCTCCGACATGCTTTTCTAGCTAATAATGAATCACAGATACTCATCAAGTAAATTAAGATCTAACTTACTCTTTTAAACAGCTAATTATTCTTCATATGGAGTTTTTTTTTTTTTCAATTACATGCTTGGAACAACTAACATTAGGTAACATATTACTCAACATATTTTTGTATAATACATGTATCAGATTGTTGAGTTCTGCTGATCCACCATTTTGTTAAAATTAATCATGTAATGAACTTTGTCTTGCCTTGACTGTTAATTACTTTTTTCTGAATTTGTGTTTTTCTCATATATTGTACCATTTTATACCTGGGGTATATACTGGAATAAAGAATCTGAAACAGAGCAAGCAGTTTGCTTTAGTATAATATTTACATTTTATACAATAACATATCAAATTGTAGACTATGTATATTGATATTGTTAATTCTCTTCTTTATGTGAGATATCTGAGAACTCATAGTTAATTTTGATTCAAAAGTATTTTTCAATGATAAAATTAGTATATACTTTTAATGCATTTAATTTAATCTAAAATAAAATATTTTATTTAATGTTCTACTCCAGATTCTTTAAATTAATTCAACCGTATACTACATAGCAACTGGGAAATATTGAATTATTTTTTAATAAAAAATACACACCTTAAGTACATGCATTTCTTTCCATTTGAACTTAGACTGAAATTACCTTTTAGGAACTATTGTGAATGTTTTTTGGTTTGTTCTTGATCTGCTAATTTTTTCTCTTAATCTGTGGTTTTCATAGCTCATCACTTGTACTTAGTGCTTGTATATCCTTCTGTCTCATCTAATTTATGCATTATCCATCCTGACCCTTGTTCTGACTTATGTTTACTTTGGCTTACCCCTGCATTCATAGCTTTACTTGATCCATGATTTTGACATTCCTCTAAGGTCTTGAGTGGGAATTTCTCTGTTCAAGGTTTTGGACAAACATAAAGGCACTAGCTATTGAAAACCCTAGGTTTCACATGAAGGGAACTGATGTGACAATTTGCCATGGTTCTTGTAAGAACTGGCCATAAGAATTGGAGACCTGGCTGTTCTCCATTCTCACTCCCTGCATCTAATACAAATGGTCTGTGATTTGTGGCTTAGCTCAAAATTCAGTTGATATAACTGCACTTCTAGAAGATTTAAAATATTCCATCTGGTGCTCTTTTCATCACCAGAGACTGGCAGATAGGATAGCAAATTTCAATAATGTTTCTCAAGTTTCTCTACAAATATATCAGTACAAAAATACAGAACTATTGGTTTGTGGCTGATAAAGAGTAGACAAATTTTCTTATATCTGTTTTATCAAACAAGAAGATTTATACTCTTGTAATGAGTAAAAATCCTATTCTTAGAGGATTACAATATACTAGTTCTTAACAAGTGGTTACTTGCCTCAGGGCAGTAACCCTGAGTTTCCATAGGCCCCTGGGGGAAGGGCATTGCTTCTTAATTACATTTCACCAATTAAATGTTTGCCTGCAATTTTGAGACAATCCACAGAAAGAACTGCAGATCTTTTCAGGCTTTAGATGCAAATTCTGAATTTTTATCTCTAATTAAGATACTTTTACTAATTGATAAAATTATAATGAACTAAAAGATCAAGAACATCTTTTTTCCTTCCTCTTTTCATGCAGCAGGAGTGTGAAAAGTGACAACTCCCTTGTAAAGAACAATGATATTGTTTCCTTCTTCTCACTCTTTCTGCCTTTCTATACCTCCTATGGCTGAGAAAGTGGGCTACAGAATTAACCTTTTTCCTGCTGGATCAGACTTCCAGCCAGCAATCTGTGTCTTCTGTCTCTTTTTGTAATGATTATTTCTTCAGTCTCTTATCTTTGCAGGTGGTAGTATGATGCTGTTATGGGTTGAACTCTGCCCCATCCCCCCCCCCCACCGTAGTCCTAAACCTTAGAAACTCAGAGTGTGGCCTTACTTAAAGATGGGGTGGTGCTGGGAAAACTGGACAGGTACATGTAACAGTATGAGATGAGATCACTCCCTAACACCATACACAAAAATAAGCTCAAAATGGATTAAAGACCTAAATGTAAGGCCAGAAACTATCAAACTCTTAGAGGAAAACATAGGCAGAACACTCTATGACAAAAATCACAGCAAGATCCTTTTTGACCCACCTCCTAGAGAAATGGAAATAAAAACAAAAATAAACAAATGGGACCTAATGAAACTTCAAAGCTTTTGCACAGCAAAGGAAACCATAAACAAAACCAAAAGACAACCCTCAGAATGGGAGAAAATGTTTGCAAATGAAGCAACTGACAAAGGATTAATCTCCAAAATTTATAAGCAGCTCATGCAGCTCAATAACAAAAAAACAAACAACCCAATCCAAAAATGGGCAGAAGACCTTAATAGACATTTCTCCAAAGACGATATGCAGACTGCCAACAAACACATGAAAGAAGGCTCAACATCATTAATCATTAGAGAAATGCAAATCAAAACTACAATGAGATATCATCTCACACCAGTCAGAATGGCCATCATCAAAAAATCTAGAAACAATAAATGCTGGAGAGGGTGTGGAGAAAAGGGAACACTCTTGCACTGCTGGTGGGAATGTGAATTGGTACAGCAACTATGGAGAACAGTATGGAGGTTCCTTAAAAAACTACAAATAGAACTACCATATGACCCAGCAATCCCACTACTGGGCATATACCCTGAGAAAACCAAAATTCAAAAAGAGTCATGTACCAAAATGTTCATTGCAGCTCTATTTACAATAGCCCGGAGATGGAAACAACCTAAGTGTCCATCATCAGATGAATGGATAAAGAAGATGTGGCACATATATACAATGGAATATTACTCAGCCATAAAAAGAAACGAAATTGAGCTATTTGTAATGAGGTGGATATACCTAGAGTCTGTCATACAGAGTGAAGTAAGTCAGAAAGAAAAAGACAAATACCGTATGCTAACACATATATATGGAATTTATGAAAAAAAAAATGTCATGAAGAACCTAGGGGTAAGACAGGAATAAAGACGCAGACCTACTGGAGAACGGACTTGAGGATATGGGGAGGGGGAAGGGTGAGCTGTGACAGGGCGAGAGAGAGTCATGGACATATATACACTAACAAACGTAAGGTGGGTAGCTAGTGGGAAGCAGCCGCATGGCACAGGGGTATTGGCT
>NW_020839202.1:0-6784 GCF_003676395.1 Aethalodelphis obliquidens
GCAGCCGCATGGCACAGGGGTATTGGCTCGGTGTTTTGTGACCGCCTGGAGGGGTGGGATGGGGAGGGTGGGAGGGAGGGAGACGCAAGAGGGCAGAGATATGGGAACACATGTATATGTATAACTGATTCACTTTGTTATAAAGCAGAAACTAACACACCATTGTAAAGCAATTATACCCCAATAAAGATGTTAAAAAAAAATAAAATAAGGAATATTCTAAATTGCACTATTTACACAGTCTCAGAAATCTAGGGTTTCAGCATAAGTGCCTTCAGTAATCTACTTGGAGTACTTAAAATGTCTTTGGTGCTTCTGAAGCCTAAATCTTCACTAGTAAAGCAAATCAAGCCAATGACATTGTCTTGGGTGAGGGACTTTATTTTGGCCTATACTTGAATCTGTAAGTATATAGGAGTATTCCATTCAGATACCACTATTTGTTTTGTGTCTATTAGATTGTAATTTTTACTTGAAATTTAAATATGTTCCTAAATAGTAGTTTAAAGATCAGCACTAATTTAAAAATAGAGGAGATATTACTCATTTGCGTAACAGTCATATTTGAGAGTGGATTTTAGGGTATGATTGCATTTAACTGGGTTGGGATGAACACAATTTTAATAACTGTTCTACATTGTCTGCCAAAATTACTTTAAAAAAATTACTTCTAGAGCTTCCCTCGTGGTGCAGTGGTTGAGAGTCCACCTGCCGATGCAGGGGACACGGGTTCGAGCCCTGGTCCAGGAAGATCCCACATGCCGCGGAGCGGCTAGGCCCGTGAGCCGTGGCTGCTGAGCCTGCACGTCCAGAGCCTGTGCTCCGCAACGGGAGAGGCCACAACAGTGAAAGGCCCGCGTACCACAAAAAAAAAAATTACTTCTAGCCAGGTCTGCTTCCATATATAAAACTCTTTATCACAAAATACTCTTAGTTGTAGACCTACAGTCCACATGCCTTCTTGAATCACTCCCTGGCTGACTCAAAGGCAAGTTAAACTCAACAAGATCAAAATGAAGTCATGATCTTTCTATGCTCAAAAATGATTATCTTCCAGCATTCCCTATCTTAGTAAATGACAACTGATTCCACCCAGTAATACAAGCCAGAAACCACAATATAACACTCCCCTGCAGTCTTCCTTATCTAATCCATCCTCACATTTCTGTCAATTTTTCTTCTCCTATACACTGTTTAAATGTGTCTACTTCTTTCCACATGCAAAACTACCTTGTTTCTCCAAGATGCTGCCAGATCATTCCAGGATTTCAGCAACAGCCTTTTAATTTGCCTCCAAGTATCATGGTCTCTTTCAAACCATTTTATTTATTCTGTATTCAGGAACAGTTTTACAACGCTTGAATCTTATTTATGTCCCTCCATATCCTTAAAATTAAAACTAAAAACAAAAATCAGTGCATTCCCATTGCTCTCAAACTCTTTAACATGACACAGAAGGTCTGGCTCCTATATGCCTCTCCAGTTTTGCCTCAGATACACCCCCCCTTCTCTCTGAATACCAGCTATTTTGTCCTTTTTTACATTTCTGCAAATGTGACATGCTTCTGTTCAAAGACACTTTCAGTTGTTGTCTCCATTGCCTGGGACACTGTTAACTTTGCCTCACACATCATTCCACTTTGCAAAATTGTACTCTTCCTTCCAATTTAACTTAAATCACATCTCCAGAGATTTCTCTGGTCTATCTGAAACAATCAACTCCTCCTCTTACACCATTTCAAAGTTATTCATTTATTTTATATTTATTCAATGTTACATGTACTGTTTCATCAGAGCTATGGTATTTTACATGTATTTGTATATTTTGTGATTATTTGCTTGATTACTGTCTATCCCATTAAATAGAGACTCCACAAGGTTCAGCAGAGCCTGTGTGCTTTGCTCACAATTACTTCACTAATGTCCACTTCAAAATGAACTCATAGAATGTCCTTATTAAATACTGCTGAGAGGACAGCTAAATAAAAATACACAGACACACTTATGTAGAGAAATAGTGCTCCATAGAATATATAACTTTCCAAAGACAGAGCCATTATAGACTTATTAGAAACATTCTGGTTTTAAACTAACAAAAACATGCTTTTTTTTTCTTTTTCTTTACAGAAGCAAGGTGCCAGAAGCAATTCTGAAATTAATTGTTAAGAATTGCACAAGCTAAAAGAGGATTCTGCAAACTTTTTGTTTGTTTGAACAGATGGCAGGCGCTCAAGTAAGAAAATACATGCTATATAAAAAATAACTGAATAACACAAATTAAAATCAAATAACAAAATATATTTAGGTTAATGATATATCTATCTATAGAGGAAACACTTATTCTTCCAATGACTGTTCATAAATCATTACTCAAATTTTCTTGGTCTAATTTGAAGAAAGTTTCTTTTACAATTGAGGACAACCTAATGATTTTCTTATACATAATTATTCTGCTGTGTTTTACAAGAAATAACATATATAGTGTAATATTTAAAACTCAATTTAATATACATTAAAAATTTTTAAGTATCAGTTCTAATCAATATGAATTTTAAACATAATATTAATGGGAAAATTTCATAAAGGAAGTATTTTATACTCAAGCCTTTTTTAAAAAAATAATATATGTTGTGTAAAATATACTTCATTCCTAATTATATGGATGACTCCTTCAATTTATATTCTGTATTTGTTACAGTTTAAGTACAATAGTCCCTGAAAAGGAATAGGGAGAGTTGTATTTCCCTGGAGGCTCTGCCAGTCGTTAGCTGCTTGGCCTTGGGAAATGCACACTGGCATCCTGGAGCTTGTTTCCTCATAACTCAAATGAATGTGCTACTCTTGATTATTTCTAAGGGAACATTCAAAGCCATGACTCTGCAGTTTGATTTTCTAATTCAAATAGAATGCAGCATTAATGTAGTCATAGATTTTTATCCCTGGAGTTTCTTTAATGGGGGAAATTAAAATAGCTTAAAGAAAATCACAAAAGTAAAAGTAAAAAGGGTAAGTAGACCTGGGGATTATTTCCCAATTTGGATTTTGTTGCCGAGAGATTGTTTCCATGGTACACATTCTGTCAAAATCCCTCAGAAAAGATGTCTATATTACCATTATTTGCTCTGACAATATCAGCTGTTAACAGTCTTATACCTCCTTTTCAAAAAAGAGATTTAAGCAAGGACAAAGAATGAAATGGTGTAAACTCATTATTGGGCCAAACTTTAATTCAAACACATTATCATTTAAAAACTATAATCTTGTGCTCTCTTGAGATACTCACTCAGGGATACTGCATCATTATCTTTCCTCAGAGACCATTAAAAAAATTCTCTGCAGGGACGTGAAGGCCAACAAAAATCACCATCTCATCAATTTAAAACTAGAACATATTTCATCTTTCTACATATTAGATTTATTTAGAAGTTAAATAAATTTTTAATTTGAAAAGTTAATTTTATATAGCAAATCAGAAATAAATTACATGCTTATATGTATGTATTATATAATATGTATGTACATACATATGTATGTATATATGTATGTACATACACACATTACAAAGTCAGAACATGTATGTTTAATAAAACTGCCCTCCGACATGCTTTTCTAGCTAATAATGAATCACAGATACTTATCAAGTAAATTAAGATCTAACTTACTCTTTTAAACAGCTAATTATTCTTCATATGGAGTTTTTTTTTTTTTCAATTACATGCTTGGAACAACTAACATTAGGTAACATATTACTCAACATATTTTTGTATAATACATGTATCAGATTGTTGAGTTCTGCTGATCCACCATTTTGTTAAAATTAATCATGTAATGAACTTTGTCTTGCCTTGACTGTTAATTACTTTTTTCTGAATTTGTGTTTTTCTCATATATTGTACCATTTTATACCTGGGGTATATACTGGAATAAAGAATCTGAAACAGAGCAAGCAGTTTGCTTTAGTATAATATTTACATTTTATACAATAACATATCAAATTGTAGACTATGCATATTGATATTGTTAATTCTCTTCTTTATGTGAGATATCTGAGAACTCAGTTAATTTTGATTCAAAAGTATTTTTCAATGATAAAATTAGTATATACTTTTAATGCATTTAATTTAATCTAAAATAAAATATTTTATTTAATGTTCTACTCCAGATTCTTTAAATTAATTCAACCGTATACTACATAGCAACTGGGAAATATTGAATTATCTTTTAATAAAAAATACACACCTTAAGTACATGCATTTCTTTCCATTTGAACTTAGACTGAAATTACCTTTTAGGAACTATTGTGAATGTTTTTTGGTTTGTTCTTGATCTGCTAATTTTTTCTCTTAATCTGTGGTTTTCATAGCTCATCACTTGTACTTAGTGCTTGTATATCCTTCTGTCTCATCTAATTTATGCATTATCCATCCTGACCCTTGTTCTGACTTATGTTTACTTTGGCTTACCCCTGCATTCATAGCTTTACTTGATCCATGATTTTGACATTCCTCTAAGGTCTTGAGTGGGAATTTCTCTGTTCAAGGTTTTGGACAAACATAAAGGCACTAGCTATTGAAAACCCTAGGTTTCACATGAAGGGAACTGATGTGACAATTTGCCATGGTTCTTGTAAGAACTGGCCATAAGAATTGGAGACCTGGCTGTTCTCCATTCTCACTCCCTGCATCTAATACAAATGGTCTGTGATTTGTGGCTTAGCTCAAAATTCAGTTGATATAACTGCACTTCTAGAAGATTTAAAATATTCCATCTGGTGCTCTTTTCATCACCAGAGACTGGCAGATAGGATAGCAAATTTCAATAATGTTTCTCAAGTTTCTCTACAAATATATCAGTACAAAAATACAGAACTATTGGTTTGTGGCTGATAAAGAGTAGACAAATTTTCTTATATCTGTTTTATCAAACAAGAAGATTTATACTCTTGTAATGAGTAAAAATCCTATTCTTAGAGGATTACAATATACTAGTTCTTAACAAGTGGTTACTTGCCTCAGGGCAGTAACCCTGAGTTTCCATAGGCCCCTGGGGGAAGGGCATTGCTTCTTAATTACATTTCACCAATTAAATGTTTGCCTGCAATTTTGAGACAATCCACAGAAAGAACTGCAGATCTTTTCAGGCTTTAGATGCAAATTCTGAATTTTTATCTCTAATTAAGATACTTTTACTAATTGATAAAATTATAATGAACTAAAAGATCAAGAACATCTTTTTTCCTTCCTCTTTTCATGCAGCAGGAGTGTGAAAAGTGACAACTCCCTTGTAAAGAACAATGATATTGTTTCCTTCTTCTCACTCTTTCTGCCTTTCTATACCTCCTATGGCTGAGAAAGTGGGCTACAGAATTAACCTTTTTCCTGCTGGATCAGACTTCCAGCCAGCAATCTGTGTCTTCTGTCTCTTTTTGTAATGATTATTTCTTCAGTCTCTTATCTTTGCAGGTGGTAGTATGATGCTGTTATGGGTTGAACTCTGCCCCATCCCCCCCCCCCACCGTAGTCCTAAACCTTAGAAACTCAGAGTGTGGCCTTACTTAAAGATGGGGTGGTGCTGGGAAAACTGGACAGGTACATGTAACAGTATGAGATGAGATCACTCCCTAACACCATACACAAAAATAAGCTCAAAATGGATTAAAGACCTAAATGTAAGGCCAGAAACTATCAAACTCTTAGAGGAAAACATAGGCAGAACACTCTATGACAAAAATCACAGCAAGATCCTTTCTGACCCACCTCCTAGAGTAATGGAAATAAAAACAAAAATAAACAAATGGGACCTAATGAAACTTCAAAGCTTTTGCACAGCAAAGGAAACCATAAACAAAATCAAAAGACAACCCTCAGAATGGGAGAAAATATTTGCAAATGAAGCAACTGACAAAGGATTAATCTCCAAAATTTATAAGCAGCTCATGCAGCTCAATAACAAAAAAACAAACAACCCAATCCAAAAATGGGCAGAAGACCTTAATAGACATTTCTCCAAAGACGATATGCAGACTGCCAACAAACACATGAAAGAAGGCTCAACATCATTAATCATTAGAGAAATGCAAATCAAAACTACAATGAGATATCATCTCACACCAGTCAGAATGGCCATCATCAAAAAATCTAGAAACAATAAATGCTGGAGAGGGTGTGGAGAAAAGGGAACACTCTTGCACTGCTGGTGGGAATGTGAATTGGTACAGCAACTATGGAGAACAGTATGGAGGTTCCTTAAAAAACTACAAATAGAACTACCATATGACCCAGCAATCCCACTCCTGGGCATATACCCTGAGAAAACCATAATTCAAAAAGAGTCATGTACCAAAATGTTCATTGCAGCTCTATTTACAATAGCCCGGAGATGGAAACAACCTAAGTGTCCATCATCAGATGAATGGATAAAGAAGATGTGGCACATATATACAATGGAATATTACTCAGCCATAAAAAGAAACGAAATTGAGCTATTTGTAATGAGGTGGATATACCTAGAGTCTGTCATACAGAGTGAAGTAAGTCAGAAAGAAAAAGACAAATACCATATGCTAACACATATATATGGAATTTATGAAAAAAAAAATGTCATGAAGAACCTAGGGGTAAGACAGGAATAAAGACGCAGACCTACTGGAGAACGGACTTGAGGATATGGGGAGGGGGAAGGGTGAGCTGTGACAGGGCGAGAGAGAGTCATGGACATATATACACTAACAAACGTAAGGTGGGTAGCTAGTGGGAAGCAGCCGCATGGCACAGGGGTATTGGCT
>NW_020839203.1:0-4623 GCF_003676395.1 Aethalodelphis obliquidens
AAGAGAAAGAAATAAAAGGAATACAAATCGGAAAAGAAGAAGTAAAATTGTCCCTGTTTGCAGATGACATGATACTATACATAGATAATTCCTAAAAACCAGTAGAAAACTAGTAGCCACCAGAAAACTACTAACAACCAGAAAACTACTAGTGTTAATCAATGAATTTGGTAAAGTCGCAGGATACAGAATCTCACAGAATCTCCTGCATTCCTATACACTAACAACAAAGATCAGAAAGAGAAATTAAGGAAACAATCCCATTCACCACTGCAACAAAAGAATAAAATACCTAGGAATAAACCTACCTAAGCAGGTAAAAGACCTCTCCTCAGAAAACTCTTAAGACACTGAAGACATGAAAGAAATCAAACATGAAAGTAATCAAAGATGAAACAAACAGATGGCGAGATATATCATGTTCTTGGATTGGAAGAATCAATATCATGAAAATGACTACAGTACCCAAAGCAATCTACAGATTCAATGCATTCCCTATCAAATTACTGATGGCATTTTTTACGGAACTAGCATAAACAATCTTAAAATTTGTATGGAGACACAAAAGACCCCAAATAGCCAAAGCAATCTTGAGGGAAAACACGGACCTGGAGGAATCACTCCCTGACTTCAGACTATAGTACAAAGCTACAGTAATCAAGAAAATATGGTCCTGGCACAAAAACAGAAATATAGATCTATGGAACAGAATAGAAAGCCCAGAGATAAACCCACACACCTATGGTCACCTAATCTATGACAAAGGAGGCAAGGATATACAATGCATAAAAGACAGTCTCTTCAATAAGTGGTGATGGGAAAACTGGACAACTACATGTAAAAGAATGAAATTAGAACAGTCCCTAACACCACACACAAAAATAACCTCAAAATGAATTAGAGACCTAAATGTAAGACTGGACACTATAAAACTGTTAGAGGAAAACACAGGAAGAACACTCTTTGACATAAATCACAGCAAGATCTTTTTTTGACCCACCTCCTAAAGTAATGGAAATAAAAAGAAAAATAGGGGCTTCCCTGGTGGCGCAGTGGTTGAGAGTCCGCCTGCCGATGCAGGGGACGCGGGTTCGTGCCCCGGTCCGGGAGGATCCCGCATGCCACGGAGTGGCTGGGCCCGTTAGCCATGGCCGCTGAGCCTGCACGTCCGGAGCGTGTGCATCCAGAGCCTGTGCTCTGAAATGGGAGAGGGCACAGCAGTGAGAGGCCCGCGTACCACAAAAAAAAAAAAAGAAAAATAAGCAAATGGGACCTAATGAAACTTAAAAGCTTTTGAACAGCAAACTATAAACAAGATAAAAAGACAACCCACAGAGTGGGAGAAAATATTTGCAAATGCATCAATGGACAAAGGATTAATCTCCAAAATATATAAACAGCTCATGTAGCTCAATATTAAAAAACAAACAACCCAATAAAAAAATGGGCAGAAGACCTAAACAGACATTTCTCCAAAGAAGACATACAGATGGCCAAGAAGCACATGAAGAGCTGCTCAACATCACTAATCATTAGAGAAATGCAAATCAAAACTACAATGAGGTATCACCTCACACCAGTTAGAATGGGCATCATCAGAAAATCTACAAACAACAAATGCTGGAGAGGGTGTGGAGAAAAGGGAACCCTCTTGCACTGTTGGTGGGAATGTAAATTGATACAGCCACTATGGAGAACAGTATGGAGGTTCCCTAAAAAACTATAAATAGAACATATACCCAGCGAAAACCATAATTCAGAAAGACACATGCACCCCAATGTTCATTGCAGCACTATTTACAATAGCCAGGTCATGGAAGTAACCTAAATGCCCATGGACAAATGGATAAAGATGTGGTACATATATACAATGGAATATTACTCAGCCATAAAAAGGAATGAAATTGGGTCATTTGTAGAGACATGGATGGACCTAGAGACTGTCATACAGAGTGAAGTAAGTCAGAAAGAGAAACAAATATCGTATATTAACACATATATGTGGAATCTAGAAAAATGGTACAGATGAACTGGTTTGCAAGGCTGAAATAGAGACACAGGTGTAGAGAATAAACGTATGGACACCAAGGGGGGAAAGCGGCGGGGTGGTGGTGATGTGATGAACTGGGAGATTGGGATTGACATATATACACTAATATGTATAAAATAGATAACTAATAAGAACCTGCTGTATAAAAAATAATAATAAAATTGAAAAAAAAAAGAAAATGATGCTGGAACAGGATGAAAGACTTTCCCAGGGACACAAGAACCAAAAATTTACATTTTATAAGTTGCAATATATGTTTTTACTCATGTTTAAAAATACAGCTCAAATAAGACTAGAGAAATAAAGCAAAGTAGAAAAAATATTTTCTACTTTGAGATAGCTCAAAAAAAATCTGAGCTATCTCATATAAGTGGAATCGTACAATATGTCCTGCATATTTCATTTAGCACAATGTCTTCAAGGTTCTGCCATGTTGTAGCATGCATCAGAATTTCATTCCTTTTTAAGGTTGAATAATATTGCATTGTATCGATATACCACATTTTGTTGATCCATTCATCTGACTATGAACATTTTTGTTGCTTTCACCTTTTCACTATTGCTATGAACATTGGTATATAAATATCCGTTCAAGTCTCTGTTCAATTCTTTTAGGTATATACCCAGAAGGGGAACTGCTGGGTCATATGGTAATTCTATGTTAAATTTTTGAGGAACTGCCATTCTGTTTTCCACAGCAGCTGCACTATTTTACATTCCTGCCAGAAATGCACAAGGGTTCCAATTTCTCCACATCCTTGCCAACACTTGTTACTTTCTGGGTGTTTTGCTTGTTTGTTTTTCTTTTCATTGTTGCCATTTTTCATAATCGCCATCCTAGTGGATGTGACGTAGTATCACATTGTGGTTTTGATTTGCATTTGTGCCACCCCTCTTGACTCAGTCAAAATATGGTCCCACTGCGTTGGCTGAGCCTCTTCTCTGGGGGCAGCCTGCCCACTGGGCTTGTCTTGGTCTGCTAGGGACACAGGCCTTCCTTTAGATATCAGGCTAACCCCAAGGCCAGGTCTAGCCCAGAGAGTCTGCGATTTTATGAGCAGCACTTCCCTCCTCTACAGGTCAACTTCAGACACCAGGTCCCAATCTTGTCTTGGACGGCTTGGATCAGAGGCTCTTGCCAGATGTGGAAATACCCAAACAGCCTTTCCTCGGGCCAGCCTCACACGGATCCAGGCATCTGTCTACAGGTGAAGGGGGGCTGGCAGCAGCCAAGGTTTCAGTGCTCAGCCTCTGAAGGAACGTGAGGGCCAGCAGGCAGCACAGCTCCACAGAGCAATGGCCTGTGAGTGCTGTTTCCAACTGAGCTGCCATTATGCCATTTGGAGTTGAGATGGAAAACTTGGATAAATTTCCTTCATGCTCTGAAGCCACAAGAATTTATATTGGTCAGAAGTCACACATTATGGAGCCCTGTTTGGGGACACAGAGAATTCCAGAGTATATTTTTGGTAAATTTGATGTATCCTTGATATGTAGTTGCTTAGAAACAGCAATTTGTATAAGTTATACAGTGACAATATTTTCCAGACCTAAGTCTGGCAAGAATGAGTGTATTTATTGGGACACAGCATATTTGAAATTGGAACTCAACTAAAACTGCTCAGAGGTATGGACTCCCTAGAAATGCATGACACACTAAGTTCACAAACAGAATGTGATTCAGGGTGATTGATTTCTCCATACTTGCAGACTCGAGCATAGGAATGAGCTACTGTACAGAGCACAAATTGTATTTTTTTTAATTTAATTTTATTTATTTTTTTATACAGCAGGTTCTTATTAGTCATCCATTTAACACACATCAGTGTATACATGTCAATCCCAATCTCCCAATTCATCACACCACCATCACCACCCCCGCCGCTTTCCCCCCTTGGTGTCCATAACGTTTGTTCTCTACATCTGTGTCTCAATTTCTGCCCTGCAAATCGGTTCATCTGTACCATTTTTCTAGGTTCCACATATAGGCATTAATATACGATATTTGTTTTTCTCTTTCTGACTTACTTCACTCTGTATGACAGTCTCTAGATCTATTCAGGTCTCTACAAATGACCCAATTTCGTTCCTTTTTATGGCTCAGTAATAATCCATTGTATATATGTACCACATCTTCTTTATCTATTTGTCTGTCGATGGGCAGTTAGGTTGCTTCCATGACCTGGGTATTGTAAATAGTGCTGCAATGAACATTAGGTGTATGTGTCTTTTTGAATTATCGTTTTCTCTGGGTATATGCCCAGTAGTGGGATTGCTGGGTCATATGGTAGTTCTATTTTTAGTCTTTTAAGGAACCTCCATACTGTTCTCCATAGTGGCTGTATCAATTTACATTCCACCAACAGTGCAAGAGGGTTCCCTTTTCTCCACACCCTCTCCAGCATTTGTTGTTTATAGATTTTCTGATGATCGCCATTCTGACCGGTGTGAGGTGATACCTCATTGTAGTTTTGATTTGCATTTCTCTAATAATTAGTGATGTTGAGCAGCTTTTCATGTGCTTCCTGGCCACCTGTATGTCTTCTTTGGAGAAATGTCTATTTAGGTCTTCT
>NW_020839203.1:4633-6784 GCF_003676395.1 Aethalodelphis obliquidens
TCTGCTTTATAACAAAGTGAATCAGTTATACATATACATATGTTCCCGTATCTCTTCCCTCTCGCGTCTCCCTCCCTCCTGTCCTCCCTTTCCCACCCCTCCAGGCGGTCACAAAGCACCGAGCTGATCTCCCTGTGCTATGCGGCTGCTTCCCACTAGCTATCTATTTTATGTTTGGTAGTGTACATATGTCCGTGCCACTCTCGTTTTGTCACAGCTCACCCTTCCCCCTCCCCATATCCTCAAGTCCGTTCTCTAGTAGGTCTGTGTCTTTATTCCTGTCTTATCCCTAGGCTCTTCATGACATTTTTTTTCTTAAATTCCATATATGTGTGTTAGCATACGGTATTTGTCCTTCTCTTTCTGACTTACTTCACTCTGTATAAAAGACTCTAGGTCTATCCACCTCATTACAAATAGCTCAATTTCATTTCTTTTTATGGCTGAGTAATATTCCATTGTATATATGTGCCACATCTTCTTTATCCATTCATCCGATGATGGGCACTTAGGTTGTTTCCATCTCCGGGCTATTGTAAATAGAGCTGCAATGAACATTTTGGTACATGACTCTTTTTGAATTATGGTTTTCTCAGGGTATGTGCCCAGTAGTGGGATTGCTGGGTCATATGGTAGTTCTATTTGTAGTTTTTTAAGGAACCTCCATACTGTTCTCCACAGTGGCTGTACCAACTCACATTCCCACCAGCAGTGCAAGAGTGTTCCCTTTTCTCCACACCCTCTCCAGCATTCATTGTTTCTAGATTTTTTGATGATGGTCATTCTGACTGGTGTGAGATGATATCTCACTGTAGTTTTGATTTGCATTTCTCTAATGATTAATGATGTTGAGCATTCTTTCATGTGCCTCTTGGCCATCTGTATGTCTTCTTTGGAGAAATGTCTGTTTAGGTCTTCTGCCCATTTTTTGATTGGGTTGTTTGTTTTTTAATATTGAGCTGCATGAGCTATTTATATATTTTGGAGATTAATCCTTTGTCCATTGATTCGTTTGCAAAAACTTTCTCCCATTCTGAGGGTTGTCTTTTTGTCTTGTTTATGGTTTCCTTTGCTGTGCAAAAGCTTTGAAGTTTCATTAGGTCCCATTTGTTTATATTTCCATTACTCTAGGAGGTGGATCAGAAAAGGTCTTGCTGTAATTTATGTCAAAGAGTGTTCTTCCTACGTTTTCCTCTAAGAGTTTTTATAGTCTCTAGTCTTACATTTAGGTCTCTAATCCATTTTGAGTTTATTTTTGTGTATGGTGTTAGGGAGTGTTAATTTCATTCTTTTACATGTAGCTGTCCAGTTTTCCCAGCACCACTTATTGAAGAGACTGTCTTTTCTCCATTGTATATCTTTGCCTCCTTTGTCATAGATTAGTTGACCATAGGTGCGTGGGTTTATCTCTGTGCTTTCTATCTTGTTCCATTGATCTATATTTCTGTTTTTGTGCCAGTACCATATTGTCTTGATTACTGTAGATTTGTAGTATAGTCTGAAGTCACGGAGTCTGATTCCTCCAGCTCCGTTTTTTTCCCTGAAGACTGCTTTGACTATTCAGGGTCTTTTGTGTCTCCATACAAATTTTAAGATTTTTTGTTCTAGTTCCATAAAAATGCCATCGGTAATTTGACAGGGACTGCATTGAATCTGTAGATTGCTTTGGGTAGTATAGTCATTTTCACAGTATTAGTTCTTCTAATCCAAGAACATGGTATACCTCTCCATCTGTTCGTATCATCTTTAAGTTCTTTCATCAGTGTCTTATAGTTTTCTGTATACAGGTCTTTTGTCTCCCTCGGTAGGTTTATTCCTAGGTATTTTATTCTTTTTGTTGCAATGGTAAATGGGAGTGTTTCCTAATTTCTCTTTCCGATTTTTCATCATTAGTGTATAGGAATGCAAGAGATTTCTGTGCATTAATTTTGTATCCTGGAACTTTACCAAATTCATTGAATAGCTGTAGTAGTTTTCTGGTGGCATCTTCAGTATTCTCTATGTATAGTATCATGTCATTTGCAAACAGGGACAGTTTTCTGGTTGTTAGTAGTTTTCTGGTGGCTACTAGTTTTCTAGTAGTTTTTAGGAATTATCTATGTAGAGTATCATGTCATCTGCAAACAGGGACAGTTTTACTTCTTCTTTTCC
>NW_020839204.1:0-6778 GCF_003676395.1 Aethalodelphis obliquidens
GTATAGTCTGAAGTCAGGGAGTCTGATTCCTCCAGCTCCATTTTTTTCCCTCAAGACTGCTTTGGATATTCGGGGTCTTTTGTGTCTCCATACAAATTTTAAGATTTTTTTGTTCTAGTTCTGTAAAAAAAGCCATTGGTAATTTGATGGGGATTGCATTGAATCTGTACATTGCTTTGAGTAGTTATAGTCATTTTTCACAATATTGATTCTTCCAATCCAAGGACATGGTATATCTCTCCATCTGTTGGTATCATCTTTAATTTCTTTCATCAGTGACTTATAGTTTTCTGCATACAGATCTTTTGGCTCCCTAGGTAGGTTTATACCTAGGTATTTTTTTGTTGTTGTTGCAATGTTAAATGGGAGTTTTTCCTTAATTTCTATTTCAGACTTTTCATCATTAGTGTATACGAATTCAAGAGATGTCTGTGCATTAATTATGTATCCTGCAACTTTACTAAATTCATTGATTAGCTCCCGTAGTTTTCTGGTGGCATCTTTAGGATTCTCTATATATAGTATCATGTCATCTGCAAACAGTGACACTATTACTTCTTCTTTTCCAATTTGGATTACTTTTATTTTTCTTCTCTGATTGCCGTGGCTAGGACTTCCAAAACTATGTTGAATAATAGTGGTGAGAGTGGATATCCTTTTCTTGTTCCTGATCTTAGAGAAATGCTTTCAATTTTTCACCATTGAGAATGATGTTTGCTGTGGGTTTGTCATATATGGCCTTTATTATGTTGAGGTAGGTTCCCTCTATGCCCACTTTCTGGAGAGTTTTTTTATCATAAATAGGTGTTGAATTTGGTGAAAAGCTTTTTCTGCATCTATTGAGATGATCATATGGTTTTTCTCCTTCAATTTGTAAATATGGTGTATCACATTGATTGATTTGCGTATATTGAAGAATCCTAGCATGCCTGGGATAAATCCCACTTGATCATGGTGTATGATCCTTTTAATGTGTTGTTGTATTCTGTTTGCTAGTATTTTGTTGAGGATTTTTGCATCTATGTTCATCAGTGATATTGGCCTGTAGTTTTTCTTTCTTTGTGACATCTTTGTCTGGTTTTGGTATCAGGGTGATGGTGGCCTCATAGAATGTGTTTGGGAGTGTTCCTTCCTCTGCAATTTTTTGGAAGAGTTTGAGAAGGATGGGGGTTAGCTCCTCTCTAAATGTTTGATAGAATTCACCTGTGAAGGCATCTGGTCCTGGACTTTGTTGGGAGATTTTTAATCACAGGTTCAATTTCATTACTTGTGATTGGCCTGTACATATTTTCTATTTCTTCCCTGTTCAGTCTCAGAAGGTTATACCATTCTAAGAATTTGTCCATTTCTTCCAGGTTTTCCATTTTATTGGCAGAGTTGCTTGTAGTAGTCTCTTAGGATGCTTTGTATTTCTGTGGGTCTGTTGTAAGTTCTCCTTTTTCATTTCTAATATTATTGATTGAGTCCTCTCCCTCTTTTTCTTGATGAGTATGGCTAATGGTTTATCAATTTTATCTTCTCAAAGAACCAGCTTTTAATTTTATTGATCTTTGCTATTGTTTTCTTTGTTTCTATTTCATTTATTTCTGCTCTGATTTTTATGATTCTTTCCTTCTGCTAAGTTTGGGTTTTGTTTGTTCTTCTTTCTCTAGTTCCTTCAGGTGTAAGGTTAGATTTTTTACTTGAGATTTTTCTTATTTCTTGAGGTAGGCTTGTATAGCTATAAGCTTACCTCTTAGAACTGCTTTTGCTGCATCCCATAGGTTTTGGATCATCGTGTTTTCATTGTCATTTGTCTCTAGGTATGTTTTGATTTCCTCTTGATTTCTTCAGTGATCTCTTGGTTATTTAGTAATGTATTGTTTAGCCTCCATGTGTTTGTGTTCTTTATGATTTTTCCCTTGTAATTGATTTGTTGATCATAGTGTTGTGGTCAGAAAAGATGCTTGATATGATTTCAATTTTCTTAAATTTACTGAGGCTTGATTTGTGACCGAAGATGTGATCTATCCTGGAGAAGAAAGTGTAATCTGCTGTTTTTGGATGGAATGTCCTATAAATATCAATTAAATCTATCTGGTCTGTTGTGTCATTTAAAGCTTCTGTTTCCTTATTTGTTTTCATTTTGTATGATCTGTCCATTGGTATAAGTGAGATGTTAATGTCCCCCACTATTGTTGTGTTGCTGTTGATTTCCTCTTTTATAGCTGTTAGCAGTTGCCTTATGTACTGAGGTGCTCCTATGTTGGGTGCATATATATTTATAATTGTTATATCTTCTTCTTCGGTTGATCACTTGATCATTATATACTTTACTTCCTTGCTCTTGTAACAGTCTTTATTTTAAAGTCTATTTTATCTGATATGAGTGTTGCTACTCCAGCTTTCTTTTGATTTCCATTTGCATGGAATATCTTTTTCCATCCCCTCATTTTCAGTATGTATGTGTCCCTAGGTCTGAAGTCGGTCTCTTGTAGACAGCATATATATTTGTCTTGTTTTTGTATCCATTCAGCAAGCCTGTGCCTTTTGGTTGGAGCATTTAATCCGTTCACGTTTAAGGTAATTATTGATATGTATGTTCCTATGACCATTTTCTTAATGGTTTTGGGTTTGTTTTTGTAGGTCCTTTTCATCTCTTGTGTTTCCCACTTAGAGAAATTCCTTTAGCATTTGTTGTAGAGCTGGTTTGGTGGTGCTGAATTCTCTTAGCTTTTGCTTGTCTGTAAAGCTTTTGATTTCTCCATCTAATCTGAATGAGATCCTTGCTGGGTAGAGTAATCTTGGTTGTGGCTTCTTCCCTTTCATCACTTTAAGTATATCATGCCACTCCCTTCTGGCTTGTAGAATTTCTGCTGAGAAATCAGCTGTTAACCTTATGGGAGTTCCCTTGTATATTATTTGTTGTTTTTCCCTTGCTGCTTTCAATTATTTTTCTTTGTTTTTAATTTTTGCCAATTTGATTACTATGTGTCTCAGCATATTTCTCCTTGGGTTTATCCTGTATGGGACTCTCTACACTTCCCGGACTTGGGTGGCTATTTCCTTTCCCATGTTAGGGAAGTTTTCGACTATAATCTCTTCCAATATTTTCTCTGGGCCTTTCTCTCTCTCTCCTCCTTCTGGGACCCCTATAATGCGAATGTTGTTGCATTTAATGTTATCCCAGGGGTCTCTTAAGCTGTCTTCATTTCTTTTCATCCTTTTTTCTTTATTCTGTTCCACAGCAGTGAATTCCACCATTCTGTCTTCCGGGTCACTTATCCGTTCTTCTACCTCAGTTATCCTGCTATTGATTCCTTTTAGTGTAGTTTTCATTTCAGTTATTGTATTGTTCATCTCTGTTTGTTTGTTCTTTAATTCTTCTAGGTCTTTTTTAAACATTTCTTGCATCTTCTCGGTCTTTGCCTCCATTCTTCTAACGTGGTCCTGCATCATCTTTACTATCATTATTCTCAATTCTTTTTCTGGAGGGTTGCCTATCTCCACTTCATTTAGTTGTTTTTCTGGGGTTTTATCTTGTTCCTTCATTTGGTACATAGCACTCTGCCTTTTCATCTTGTCTGTCTTTCTGTGAATGTGGTTTTTGTTCCACAGGTTGCAGGATTGTAGTTCTTCTTGCTTCTTCTGTCTGCCCTCTGGTGGTTGAGGCTATCTAAGAGCCTTGTGACACAGCTCCACTGTTAAACCTCATGAATTCCTGAGGTTTAGATTGACATCTGGAAGTAGCCACTATTAGAAGAGGAAGAATGAACCAATTGAGAATTATGTGATGTGGTTCGCTGTTCTGAGCAGTTAGTCTTCTCAGGGAGTAATACAGCTTGGCAACTGAGTTATCAATGCCATCTAGTCATTTATCCACTGCTGTAATGGGCAAGCTGTATTTACCATAGTCCATAGTATGTATTTTTAATTCTTTGTTAGGAATATATATATATATTTATATATACACATATATGTGTATGTGAGTGTATAGATACACACACACACACACAGAATCTAAATTAGGCACAGTTATTTAAAGGAGTTTACAAATAGAAACATCCTGGTAAAGATGAAAAACAAAATTTAAAAAAATAAGAAGTTACAAAGATTCTTAAATAAGTCCAGGTAGAAATTGAAAAGAATATAGTAAGAGAATATAATAAGTTATATTCATTTTCAGTCATTCTTCACTTTTAGTATTCTCATTCCTCTATCTTTAAAGATATGGTTTTCAATGTTTTACCACAGTAGGCAGTATCTACAATTCAGGTGTCTTTTTTTATTGAAACCCCAGGCATCCTCTGCCTTCTTTCCATTAAATGACAATCATGTGGCAGATAGTTTAGTGGAAATGATAATAATACATGTATCATAGAGTAAATTGTCACATTCTGAAGATCATTAAGATAATGATGATTCCTGCAGAGTCATATTAAGAAATTAAAGCTACACCTGTACTGAAAGAATTGTATAAAATGAGTATTTTCATGGTAGAATTCAGCATCTAACTATTACAGTGTACTTTTATTCACAAATCAACCATGACATTTAAAAATTATACTCAACCAGCAAATGGATTAATGAGTGTGGTATACATAGGGAGGAAAAATCACTACTTAACTATGTTAGGACTAACTTAATATCATACTGCTTATAAGCTATCTAAAAATGTCAAAAATGTCAGCCAGATTTTATATTTTTCTGCAATGTATCTTCTTTTGCTTCATAATTTTGTATATAATTACATGCTGCAAAAATGTAAAGTAGACATTCGTATTTAACTTGTCTATTTGAAGTTTTTGAAGATTACGTATATATGAAAGCTCTAAGCCTTTATCTCAAAGTGTTTTACATTAATTTTGCAATTAAAAAATTGAAGCATTTGAAAAGATGTTCCAGGGAATTCCCTGGGAGTCCAGTGGTTAGGAATCGGCACTTTCACTGCCATGGCCAATCTTTGTCTTTGGTTGGTGCATTTAGACCATTAATATTAAGGTTAAGTACTGGTATGTTTGCAATTAAATATTGCATTTTATTGTTTGTTTTCTATTTGTTTTCTTTTATTCTTATTGCTCTTTTTCTCTTATCTACCTGGGGGCTACTTAAACATTTCATAGGACTCCATCTTGATTTATATATAGTATTTTTGAATGTATCTCTTTTTATTAGTAATTTTAGCGATTGTCCTGGGTATTACAATATACATATTTGACTTAGTATTTACCTCTTTGAGTGAAGTGTGGAAAACTCACTTTCACTTAAATCTTTTTTATATTCCCAATGTTCAAATATCATTGTCTTGAGTATCAGATGTATTAATTTGCTAAGGCAGCTGTAACAAGTTACCATAAACTGGGTGACTTAAACAATAGGAATTTATTATTTTGCAATCTTGGAGGTTAAAACTCCAAGATCAAGGTGTTGGCCGAGTTGGTTCCTTCTGAAGACTGTGATGGGAATTTACTACATGCCTCTCTCCTAATTGCTGGTGGTTTGATGGCTTGTAGGCATATCACTCTGATCTCTGCCTCAATTTTCAAATCTCTGTTTCCCCAGTTTCCTTTTAGCCAGTTCCATTCCCTCCCACCCCTGACCCACTATCTACTGCAGGGTGGGACAGACTTACGGAGAAAGAAGTGTCTGACCTGGGACACTTGCTATGGTTGAGTCTCTCTTGTTGCTTGTGCCTGCCTATCTCAGTGGAAAACAGAAGTCTCAGTCCTGGCAGGGATAGAAAACACTTCCCTTGGATGTGTTTTCATATCACTGATGAGAATAGATGCAAAAATCCTCAACAAAATACTAGCAAACAGAATACAACAACACATTGAAAGAATCATACACCACAATCAAGTGGGATTTATCCCAGGGATGAAAGGATTCTTCAATATACACAAATCAATCACTGTGATAAACCATATCAACAAACTGAAGAAGAAAAACCATATGATCACCTCAACAGATGCAGAAAAAGCTTTCGACCAAATTCAACACCCTTTTATTATAACAACTCTCCAGAAAATGGGCATAGAGGGAACCTACCTCAACATAATAAAGGCCATATATGACAAACGCACAGCAAATATCATTGTCAATGGTGAAAAACTGAAAGCATTTCCTCTAAGATCAGGAACAAGACAAGGATGTCCACTCTCACCACTATTATTCAAAAAATTTTGGAAGTCCAGGCACAGCAATCAGAGAAGAAAAAGAAATAAAAAGAATACAAATTGGAATAGAAGGAGTAAAACTGTCACTGCAGATGACATGATACTATACATACAGAATATTAAAGATGCCACCAGAAAGCTACGGGAGCTAATCAATGAATTTGGTAAAGTTGCAGGATACATAATTAATGCACAGACTTCTCTTACATTCCTATACACTAATGATGAAAAATCTGCAAGAGAAATTAAGGAAAAACTCCCATTTACCACTGCAACAGAAAGAATAAAATACATGGGAATAAACCTACCTAGAGAGCCAAAAGATCTGTATGCAGAAAACTATAAGACACTGATGAAAGAAATTAAAGATGATACCAACAGATGGAGAGATATACCATGTCCTTGGATTGGAAGAATCAATATTGTGAAAAATGACTATACTACTCAAAGCAATGTACAGATTCAATGCAATCCCCATCAAATTACCAATGGCTTTTTTTACAGAACTAGAACAAAAAATCTTAAAATTTGTATGGAGACACAAAAGACCCCGAATATCCAAAGCAGTCTTGAGGTAAAAAAATGGAGCTGGAGGAATCAGACTCCCTGACTTCAGACTATAC
>NW_020839205.1:0-6778 GCF_003676395.1 Aethalodelphis obliquidens
ACAGGTAATATAAAACCTCATATTATATTGCATAATCTGTAATTTTTTTACTATCATTAGAAAGCAACAGGGAGTACGGAGATGACACACAGGTTTGAATATAGTACTCTTCCACATGGGTAGTAGCTCTAATTAACGTTATTTTACGAGTGGTTAAGGGTAATCTCCATAACTGAGGTTGATAATAGGTTTTATTTTCATAAACAAAAGTATAAATAGGAGCCACCCATCCATGATTATTCCATCTATTTACCTTCAATGGACGGGGAATATAGGAGTCATTCCATGGATATCTCAAAGCACTTTTTAAATATTGTCTATAATCTTCTTCAGGATTTTGAATACTCCAATCTGAAATATAATATTTAGTTCCAGGAATGGATATTTTATTTTCTTTATTATACATACAATATATCCATGAAGGATATCCAGTTTTAATATCTTTCCAAATCCATTCATCTGTAGCTTTCCCTGCAGCCTCATCACAATCATCATATCTAGGAGGATGAACATCTTTAGCTGGATATTTATTAACATAAACTTGATTTTGTCCTACAACTTTTCCTAACAATGACCATAGATATCTTGTGGTTTTATCTCTTCCTACTGGCTCTTTAGGGGAGTCTGTCAAGAATCCTGCATCAACTACTGATAAACACCCATTTTTTGTTTGACTATTTCCGGTTGACCCAGAGCCAAGGAAAAAGCATATAGGAGGAAAATCGGTCTGACCTGTGAATGAGTAATTGTAATTAATCACAAATTGTTTGTAGCTCTGTATTTCTCGAATGCCATCGGTCAATTCAGGAAATGAGGAGGTTACTGGAATAATAGAATCCTTCCAAGTACAAGCATGTAAAATAGGAGGATCTGGAAAGTAAGCCCAATACGTACCGTTGGCACTTACCTGAACCGAAAGCAAGCTAAGCATAGCCACAAAAAAATTAGCAGTCGTCAAAGGCAATCCTTGAGCATTTACAGCATTTTCAGCATTCAGGCAAAGCTTTTTAATTGCCCCCCAGGTTATCGGAGGCGTTTTAGTGGTGGAGACTGTATACCTTCTTTTTTGTGAACGAGAAAGTAATGAAGGCTTCCTCTCCGAGGTTTTTGGAGGAGTTTGTACCTCTTTATCGCAAGATGATTTAGGTGACAGTTGTTTCATCGGGGGAACTAACATCGCAGCCACAAGACTATCTGGTTTCACTTTCTGTGGATGCGGTTCCGCCATCTCGGCAATGAGGTTTTTCCTTTCTGAGACGCTTTAATAAGTTCCCCACCTCAGGATGTCTGATTAATCGATCAGGAATCCAAATTGGTGAATCAAAATTCTGAGGAAAAATACAAGCATACCCTCTACCACTAGTTAATAATATATCTGGCCCATTCCATTTTCCTGTTAAAACATCTTTCCAGAGTACCTTTGGTTTTATATTTTCTTCATTTATATCCCAATGTCTCATCATAGGAGTTTTTTCCTTATCGTTCATGTTTAAGTAATTTAACACAAACATAGAATGATTAAGTATATGATGAGGAGAAAAATATTTTAAATCTCCATTTTGTAATTTATAAATCATATTTTTTAATACCTGGTTAGTTCTTTCAATTATAGCTTGTCCTTGTGGATTATAAGGAATTCCTGTACTATGGGCTATGCCAAACTGTTGGCATAATTGCTGAAAAGATTTAGAAACATAAGCAGGGCCATTGTCAGTTTTTAACTTTCGGGGAATTCCCAAATAACTAAAGCAAAACATCAAGTGCTGGCACACATCCTTAAAGGCCTCTCCGGTCCTAGCTGAGGCTACAATTACATGTGAAAAGGTATCTACACAAACATGTACATATGACAGCTTTCCAAAACTGGGTACATGAGTCACATCCATTTGCCACAAATCATTAGCTCGCAAACCTCGGGGATTTACTCCTTGTTGAGGTACATTAATTTGAGTAGGACACACAGAGCAATTTTTTACTATTTCCCTTGCTGCTTCTCTAGTTAGACTAAACTGATATCTTAAGGCATTAGCATTTTGATGATGCAGCTGATGAGATTCTATTGCTTCTTGTACTTTATTCTCATCTACTATAAAAACTTTAGTCAGGGCATCAGCAGAGGCATTGCCTTCTGCTAAAGGCCCTGGCAATCCAGAATGAGCTCTAATGTGGCCTATATAATAAGGTTGTGTTCTTTTCCATATACTCTTTTGTAGTCTCTTAAGCAACTTAATAATTGTACTCTTATTCTCAGGAAAGGCTGCTGTTTCTATTGCTGGAAATAATTTAACTATATATAAGGAATCAGTATATAAATTAATCTTTTTATCCCTGGTTAATTTTATCACTTTTATAACTGCCATAATTTCTGATTGCTGTGCTGAGCAATTTTCTGTATTTAATACTTTCTTTTCATTATTAATAATATAGGCTGCCCTCCCTGAGGAGGATCCATCAGTAAATACTAATATGGCCTCTTCCAAAGGTTTTATCTTATAATATGTAGGAAAAACCACCATATGTTCTTTAAAAAACTGTAATAACACACTTTTAGGCAAATGAAATAAAATCTGGCCTCCATAAGAGGCTAAAGCTATTCCTAATGAATCTTCTAACAACAGCAAGGTCTCTAACTGATCTTTATTATAAGGTATAATTATGTTATCCATATCTTTTCCAAATAATTCTCTGCTTCTCTTCCTACCTTTAATAATCAATAAACTAACCATAAAGGGGTATGAGGCAACAATCTTTTTTGGACTAGCAGCCAAATGTATCCATTCTAATGGTCCATTTTGCCATAACAATCCTGTAGGAATAAGTGGAGTCCTTAAAATAATCAAATCCCAAGGTTTAGTATAATCTAATCTTTTAATAAAAACATTCTTTAAAGCTTTTTCTATTTTTTCTATGGCTTGTTTTCCTTCTTCAGTTAATTTTCTCGGGGATAAAGGGTTAGAATCTCCTTGTAATATCAAAAACAAAGGTTTTAATTCCGCAGTAGTAATTTTTAACAAAGGCCTTATCCAATTTATATCTCCTAAAAACTTTTGAAAGTCATTTAAAGTAACCAAATGATCAGTTCTTAGCTGAAAAGGGATATGCTGAATGGAAAATTCCTGTATCAATCTGCCCAAATAATTATAAGGAGGCTCAGTTTGAATTTTTTCTGGAGCAACTTTTAATCCATACTCCTGTAAAGCTTCCATCATATCCTGCAATGCCTGATGTAAATAAGCCTTATCTTTATGGGCTAATAATATATCATCCATATAATGTATTAAATAAATCTCTTTATATTTCTGTCTTATATTGCATATGGCTTGGTCTACATATTTTTGACATAAGGTAGGGCTGTTTTTCATGCCCTGTGGTAAAACTTTCCACTGATACCGCTGATATGGTCTGGTAAAATTAGGAGAAGGCACACTAAACGCAAACCTCTTTCTGTCTTCCTTATGTAAGGGGATTGTAAAAAAGCAGTCTTGCAAGTCTATAACTATAATAGCATAATTTTCAGGGATGGCTACTGGAGAGGGAAGTCCAGGCTGCAAAGCCCCCATTGTTTCCATTGTTTTATTTATCGCTCTAAGGTCTTGTAATAGCCTCCATTTTCCTGATTTTTTCTTTATAACAAATATAGGAGTATTCCAAGGACTATTAGAAGGTTCTATATGTCCTGCCAATAGTTGCTGTTCCACTAATTCTTTTGCAGCTGCTAATTTCTCAGAAGTTAGGGGCCATTGTTCCACCCACACAGGTTCCTCTGATAGCCATACTATGGGGTCAGCTGCTTTTAAAACAATGGCCCCCATTATAAATTTGGATAGCCCACTCCATGTTTATCATTTTTGGGCTCAGCAACCACAGGATATAATCTTCCCTCTTGATTTTTTCCTAAGCCTTTATCTGGATCATACCCCATTTTCAACATTTGTGAGGAGACCCAGTCATCTGGACTATATAAAAGCATTCCCATCTGCATAAGTATGTCTCTTCCCCAGAGGGAAATTGGCAGGCCAGGTATTACATAAGGACAAAAGGAGCCTGCTTGTTTATTGACGGGATTTTTCCAAGTTAAAATTTGGGCACTCTTAGCTACTGCTGGCGCAGTTCCTAGGCCTGTTAACATATTATCAGTATGCTGGGTGGGCCAGCTGCTAGGCCAATCTTTTCCTGCTATGCAGGAAGCATCGGCACCTGTGTCTAAGAGACCCTGAATATTTTTTCCATTTATCTTTAAAGTTTTTAAAGGTCTATTTTTGGTAATTTCTTGAATCCAAAATGCCATATCACTGGAGCCAAATCCCTTTTCATTTCTAGCTTCTTGAGTTATATTCTTTCCTGTCTTATAATATGGTAGTAATAACAGCTGTGCTATTCTTTGTCCCACATAAATTTGCTGTGTCTTATTAGAGGGAGCCACCATTATGTGAATTTCTCCTGTATAGTCAGAGTCAATTACTCCAGGCAAAACTGTTAAACCAGATAAGGAAGTTGAACTCCTACCAATAATTAAACCCATTACTCCTGGGGGTAATGGACCTTTAATCCCAGTTGGTATTTTTATGACTGGAGAGTCAGGAGTTAGTATTGTTGCGGAGGTGGCACAGAGGTCCAATCCTGCGCTGCCTGGGGTGGCCCTGAACAATTTATCAATTCCCCTGAGGGAAGAAAGGGATTGAGCGTCTGGTGAATTGCCCCTATTGTTTGTTGGGCCCGGGGTTGGGCCCGAAGTAAGTTTCCCGAATTAGTTCCAGTAAGTGTATCTGGAAAAACAGGAGTAGGATACATTGGCATCTGAGCTCCAGCCTGAGGCACTGTAGAAACCCCATTAAGGGGAAGAATGTGTCCGTCCTTGTGATATTTACTCCTACACAATTTAGTCCAATGATTTCCTTTCCCACATCTTTGGCAAGGAGTTTTTGGGACCCCAACATTACCAGAAGGTATCATTCTAACAGGACCTGCTGGAGGCGCATTTTTATTAGGACATTCCCTACTGAAATGGCCGGCGCCTCCACAAGCAAAACAATTATTTCCCTTTGGCCCCTTAGGGTTTTTTGTTTTTTGAACCATATTCATCATGCATTGAGGAAGCGTTTCTCCCTTTAGGGCAGCTGCCAAGGCAATCCCTTGCATATAGGAGGGTCCCACGTCAGAACATTGTTTAATAAAATCTGAAATGCTTCCAGTTTTTCTGATTGACCGAATCAAGTTCTGACAAACAGGGTTTGCATTTTCAAAGGCTAATTGTTTAGCTAGTATGTTAGCTGCATCCTCATCAGTTATCACTCTTTTTATCTCTGTTAACAACCGAGAAACAAAATCCTCATATGCCTCCTCAGGTTTTTGTCTTAAATCTGTTAAGGTGGAGGCTTTTCCTGGAGTCAAAGGCAAAGACTTCCAGGCATTCACTGCACATGTAGTTACCTGCCATAAGGCCTCTTTTCTCATATGCATCTGCTGTTGGGTTGAGTCATATTCTCCTTGACCTAATAACATATCTTTAGTAATATTAAATTTATCCCATTTCTTATTTAAAGCATTTTGTTTAGCCACCTGTTCCTCATATTCTGCCTTCCAAAGTAAATATTGTCCTCCCGATAAACAGGCCTTGGTAACCTGAATCCAGTCATATGGAGTCATCCATCTATTTGCTAAGGCATCTATAAGAGTCATGGTGTAAGGCGCCAGTGGTCCATAATCTATACAGGCCTTTTTAAGTTCTTTTAAAAGTTTTAGAGGCAAGGGATCCCAATATACATCATCATCAAAATCACCCTCAAAAATGACTGGAAAACAGGCCGCAAAAGCATAATCATCATCCTCACCGTTTATTCTCCTATGTCTTTTATGTTCGCCTTGACCTTTATTAAAAGGTGGCGGAGGTGGCAAACCTCCGACATTTGAAATTCGGCTTCTTGACCCTTTTAGAGGAAAAAGTGAAGCTGGTGGTGCGGTCGGTAAACGACCCAAGGGACGCATGTCATGTAAATTAGGTCTATTTTTCTTAGTTTCTTGCATTGAAAAAGCACCAGGGGGTTCGTACTTCCTTCTTTCATAATCATATGCAGCAGCATCTAAATCATCCTGATCTGCAGGAGGCAATTCATCATCAAAAGGAGGACTTTTTAACAAATTAGAGTTTTTATCAGTAGGTGACTCATCTTCCTCCTCTGAGTCATTATCATTAAGGTTACAGTCTTTTAAAGCAGCAGCCAAAACCTCAGTTTCTTTTGACGGTTTTGGGGAAAGTAACGGAGTACATTTATCCATTACTTCTGCAGGATATTTATATGGGTTCTTCTGACCTTCAGGCAAGGGGGCAATGCTCTCTCTAATAAGGTTCCATAAAGTAAAAGTATCTACTGGGACCTTCTCAGGTCCAAAATGACTGTAATATACTTGTAAAGTTTGCCCCACCTTTTGCCATGTTTCTATATTAACTGTTCCCTGTTCTGGAAACCATGGGCATTGTTCCTGTACAAACTGAAAAAACTGAGTTAATTGCTTGTTAGTTACTTTAATTCCTCTTCCATTTATCATATGTTTAACTATATCAATAAACAAGAGCCTCTCCTTGGACTCAGCGTGTCCCATCTTGACACCGTCTTACTCACCTTCCTAACCAGTATTCCTAACTGGGGGTCCGCGGCACCCTACGGTGAGACTCCTATCCGTCCGAAAAAGAAATAATACTTACCCCTCCGGGTCCCTGTTTGGGCGCCACTTGCTGGGGACCAGCCTCAGCTGAACAGGATTCACCCAAAGGAGAAGA
>NW_020839206.1:0-6776 GCF_003676395.1 Aethalodelphis obliquidens
ATAGAGAAAACTTACCCTCCACAAGTAGGGGATACACATTATTTTCAGCACTCAAGGAATAGTCTCCAAAGTTTACCATGTACAAGTTTACAAAGAAAGTCTCAGAAAACTTTCATGAGTTAATATCCTACAGACTGTGTTGTTTGACTATAATAAAATTAGGTCTTTTAAAGGATAGCTTAAACACCTAACATGCTTAGAAACTAAAATCATACTACCTAATAATCCTTGGATGAAAGGAGAAATAATAAAAATGAGATACTCCTAACATGAATTAGCAGGAGAAGATTTGTGACTTGTAGCTAACACAGAACTCTGTGAGAAAATTGCTGCTCTGAATACGTTTATCAGAATTCAAAAAAGTATATTGAAGACAAATAAGCTTTGTGTTCAATTTAACAAGCTAGAATGAAGGGCAACAGACTAAATGTGAAAGAAACCATAAAGGAGGAAATAGATATAAACAAACAAATGAGGAAATACAGACCAAAAATAAAGAATAATTATAAAATCAAGAAATGATTACTTTAAAAGATTTACAAGATAAACCATGGGAGACATCAGGGAAAAAAAAGAGCCAAGACTAAAGCAAAATATGAATGAGAAAAGTAAAAATACTATAGCAATTTAAAAAGTAACGAAATAATATTATGAATTAGTGTATGCCAATAAGCTTGAAGCCCAAGAAGAATGAGCATACTGCTGGGGGAAATAATATAAATGGCTAAATTTTGCAGAGAAAAACCTGAAAAGGCCAATTGTTTGGGAGACTCTCACTTGTTCTAGTTTAACTTTTTATTTTATTTTACTTTATTTTTGGCAGCGCTGTGTGGCATGTAGGATCTTAGTTCCCCAACCAGGGACTGAACCCGTGCCCCCTGCAGTGGAAGCATGGAGTCCTAACCACTGGACCACCAGGGAATTCTCTCTGGTCTAACTTTTAAACACATTTAGCCTCACTCGCTTCTCGCCAGGAAGAGACAGGGATTTCTTTGGTAAAACTGTAAGCAGCAGTGGGGCATGCTTCACCCAGCCCCTTCGGATCCACTCACTTTTCACAGGATCAGCCTACCAGCTGAATGATGAATTCTGATCTGCCACGTAGTAAGGAGTGGAGCAAATTCAGGGGTGAATTGTTAGCAAGTCGGCTTGGCTAGAGATCTAAAGTCACAACTTGCAGTCAGCTTTATCTATGTCTCTCTGATGCATACGTATCTACCAATAGGTTCCAAACTCGGAAGGGGAAGAAATGGGTATTATTAATTAGCCCATCTCACACATCCAAATGCCTGTAACTATTACAGAAATAAAACAGTCATCAGACTCACCCTTGTCCACTGCTCCACATACAGGAAAGCCCTAGATCTATATAGCTTTAGAGATATATTGTACAAAATGTTCAAGGAACAGATAATTCCACCTCTCACACAAGCTGTTTCAGAATATAAAAAATGAGAGAAACCTTACCAACCCGTCTTATAAGGCTCGTATAAACCTTGGTTTCATAGCTGAGATAGAACGGATCATACAATGAAATTTAAAGGCTATCTCCCTTATGAACATAGATACAAAACTGTAAAATAATATATGATCATAGGATAATGCATCATAATCAAGTAAGATTTGTCTTAGGAAGAGAAGACTGATTTAAGATAGGAAAATACGTCTGTGTGATCCCCCACCCTAAGAAGATAAGGAAAACATTTAATTTAAATAATCATCTCAATGGGGAGATCAAAAGCATTTGGTAAAGACACATGATTTTTTACAAAGTGCTTTCCAAAACCTAAGAATAGCAGGAAACTTCTTTAACATGATGTAGTCTCTGTAGCAAATAAAACAAAATAAAACCCAGAAAACCTTCTCCTAATTACTATAACACATTAGGCACATAAATTTCAGGATATCCGTGTCTGATATTGTCTCTACATTCAACCTAGTACTAGAGGCCATGATCAATGAAATAATACCCCTTCAAAATAAAAGGTATATGATAAAGATATCACCACATACCACATGGTGCAGGAACTCTATGTGGAGGATAACACAAGTATTGAACATTACCCAAAGCATATCAAAGTTCACTAACAAAGAATTAGTATCCATAAAATACAAAGGAATGGTAAAACCAACATGAAAAAGAGAAGAAATCCAATAGAATGAGAAACATTATTAACCAAGAAACAATTTAAAGAATAGAAAATCTAAATAGCTGAATCACTAGTAATCACAGAAGTGAAAGGAGATTACACTATTTACCAATCAGAGTTTTTTAAAATTAAAAGTCGGGTAATACTAAGTGTCTTTGTTATCACTTGCTGTGTAAAAACTTACCCCAAAACTTAGTGGCTTGAAACAACAGAATCTATTACCTCAGAGTTTCTATGGATCAAGAATATGGGTGCAGCTTAGCTAGTCCTCTGGCTCTGCATATCTTCTAAGGCTACCTCATCTCAAGTCTCAGTTGGGAAGGATCTGCTTCCCTAATTGGGTGTTGGTAGCACGCAGCTCCTTGTGGGTCGTTGCACTAAAAAGCTCAGGTCCTCAGGAGCTGTTCCTTGATATGCGAGTCTCTTCACTGAGCACCACACAATATGCTTTCATCAGAATGAGAAAACAAGGGGGCAAGAGAGACCGTCAGCAACAAAGTTCTAGCAAGAGGAAACTTAATCATGTTGATCACATCCTAGGACTTTTGCTGGCTTCTATTGATTCAGCTCATTAGAAGCAGGACACTAGGTACAGCCCACACTCAAGGAGAGTGGATTACACAAGCATGTGAACATCAGGAGGCTGGGATTATTGGGAGTCATATCAGAAGCTGCTTCCACACTGTGTATTGATGAGTATGCAGGGAAACAAGTAATAATAGAATTCTATTGGGAAAACAGACTGGTACTGTCACTCTGGAGAGCAACCTGGCAGTATTTAGAAAAAAATATTGCTTATAGACAATGTTTGTGTCCCTCCAAAATCCATATGCTGAAACCCTAGCCCTCTAGATGTGATGGTATTTGGAGGTGGGGCTTTTGGGAGAAAATTAAAGTTGGATTAGGTCATGAGGATGGGGGCCTTATGATGGGATTAATGCCCTTAGAAAAAGAGGAAGACACAGGAGATAGCTGTCTCTCTCTTTGTGTGTACACACTGAGCTAGGCCATGTGAGGACATAAGCAGGAAGAGGGCCCTCACCAGAACCCAACCATGCTGGCATCCTAATCTTGGCCTTTCAGCCACCAGAACTGTGAGAAGTAAATGTTTGTTGCTTAAGCCACCAGTCTATGGTATTCTGTTCTAGCAGCTCAAACGGACTAAGGATATCTATGACCTAGAAATTCTATTCCTGAGCGTATATTACAGAAAAATATATGCAGAAGTCCATAGGGAGACATGAATGAGAATGCTCCTCATAGCAATGTTTCTGGCAGTGGAGTGGAGAGCCAACATAGATGTCCCTCAAAAGAGGAAGGAATGGACAAGTTATACTTGGGATATTCGTTCTAATGGAATATGATGCAGCGTTAGAAGCAATTAGCTAGAGATACATATAGCTACATAAGTTGAACTTAAAAGCATAAGGTAAGAAACAGAACGAGGTCTATGGCACAATGCACCATATTCACACACACACACATTTCATAAGGCTATATGTTTCGCAAGAGTACAAACATATACGAGGGCATGATTCAAACACATCCGAGTAGGTGCCTAATTGTGGGAAGGAAATGAGTGTTGGACTCTAGGATGAAAGAAAAACAGAAAAACTGTAGGAGAAAGAACCTTGTCAAACTCAATGATGACAATATGGCCAGAGTCCAAGAATAGAATAAAAGAAAAAATAAAAGCAACCTTCATGAGTGGGCAGTTAATTCTAATCCCTGCCTTTAAGTTGCAGAGCGGGCAGAAGATAATTTAATCAAAATCAGCAGGCTTTAATGCCAGATGCTCTAGGTAGGGAGATGTTTATTCATGGGAGCTGTCTTTTTGTTAGTTTGTAAGATGATTCATATCTCCACCAATATTTAAATTCAGCCATACAGCTTTTGGAGGGATTTTAAGTAAGATATCCAAAACACTAGCTGATAACTAAGGGTGGGAGATCTCAGAATAAACCACTGAGTAGGGGTGGCCTTGGAGAATAGCTTGGAGGAAAGGTTTGTTCTCTACCATGTGCACCACCACAACTGAACATAGGGATATGAGGAGGGTGGCAGTTCGGCTTGGGAAGACTCTTCTCTCTAACCGAGCCATCCTGGCCTCATCATCATCCCCCCCCCACCCCGCCTCATCATCATCCCCCCCCTACCCCGCCCCAGGTGTCAGGAATGGTTCTTTGAAATGTCTGAGCTACATCAACAGACGTGTCACAAGGGCTGCTTTGTGATGGCTAAGTCCCTCCTTAGCCACCATTGGCTGAGGGTACGGACCCTTCATCGTCCTGGGGAGCTGTATATATAGCGTGGTCAGTAGGCCCGGAGTAGACCACTGGTAGGCTTCAATACAGCTGAGGTGTGCCAAAGACTACTAGAGCCTGATACAGACATGGATCGAAAACCCTCGAAAGCCAAAAGGAGGAGGGTGGCTGAGGCTCCCTATAACCTCAGACCTAGATGTGGTGGCCACGTAAGATGACCCTACCCAAGCTGTTTTCTTCATGGATTCCCTCTCCCCCAAGAATCCTACCCTCTCCCTGCCTGGCACAAACCCCCTCCTCAGCCCTGACCCCTTCTCATGAAGTCTCCCTTTCCATCAATAGCCCATCTTCTTCTCCCTAATCCAATGTCCTTTTGACCTCACTCTGTTGTCCTTCCAGGTGCTGAAGACAGCCAGGACCGTGAGCAAACCCCGTCAAAGGAGTCTGAATAAAAAAGCCTCTAAGAAAGCTGTCAACCCTACCAGACAGCAGAAGAAAGCTACAAGACAAACACTCTCCAGCTGTTCTCACAGGCTGGATGAGACACTAAATCAACATCAGAATAATGCAGAGCAGAACCAAGAGGCCGAGCAGAACCAAGAGGCCGCGCAGAACCAAGTGCCGTGCGGCAACACCCCTCCAAGCGAAGAGCTGGTGAGCCAGTAAAGCTCAGGGGGAGGCCAGAGACCTCAGAAATATCTGCCAAGTCTGAGGTCTGAGAAATGGCCAACTGTGTAGACACGGAATTTTACAACATCAGGGTACACGGATGCTAATTAAATAAAAATCAACTTGTGAAAATTTCTGTGTGTTTCTGCGAGTTCTCTCATGGTGGGAGCAGGGAAGGAAGGGAAGAGGCAGGTGTGTGAGGAGGGAGGGACGTTGAGTCCTGCAAGGTTGCGGGGGACACTGGCAGAATCACAGTTAACCAGACAGTGGGGATAAGGAAGGGGTCAGGACTGAGTGCTGAAGATAAATTTCCTACTTAACACTTGAACCCACAGGCAAGGTGGAAAGGGGCTTGGCGTTTCTGTCTTTGGGGTAGGGGGCTGGACGAGGGGCACGACAAAGTGTACATTGCCAGCACCTATGTGGTTTGAGGTGTGTAGGTGGCAGTATCATCCCAAGAAATAGACAAATCACTTCCAGGCCACCTACGTCATACAAGTGTTTGCTACATCTCACCCTACGATGCCAGCGACTAAAGGTCCTCCAGAGGGCCAAAAATCTCACCCTACTAAAAGTTATTGAAAGCACCCTGAGGACTCAAATAATGGTGGATGGAAGCCACAAACTCAACACTGATCAGCCCACTTTCTAAAGAAACTTAAGGTGGAGCAGTGGCTTCCCAAGGGCAGGGAAGTAAGAGCTGTCTGCTCTCAGTACAGGCAACTGTCTACAAAGAATTCTAAAACAACATCATCTCCCCTCCAAACATCTTTTATCTCTATTCCTTCCAAAGTTGTTGTTGTTTTTTCTCTGAAGAGACGATCCTTTTAAGTGGTTTTATTGAAGTATAATTGACATATAATAAATTGCACATGCTTAAAGTGACTGCTGAATGAGTTTGGTCATATGTGTATACTTGTTAAACCATTACCACAATTATAAGTGTGAAAATACCCATCACCCCCATAAGTCTCCCCTTACCCCCTGACAATTGCTTCCTCTTGTCCCTCTCTGCACCCCCATCCTCAGATAACCACTGATTTGCTTGCTGTCTCCATAGATTACATGTTCTAGCATTTTACATAAATGGAATCAGTATGTACTCATTTTTATCAAGCTTCTGTTACTCAGCATAGAGAGTCAATGTTCTTGTGTACATCAATATTACATTTCTTTTTAATATTATGATTGTTATTTTGTTGAGAGTTTAGTAGCATTTAAATGATGCCACAAACTTGCTTTAATTTTATTTAAAAATTAAGATCATTGTCAAGCCATGTGCAGTCATAAGAAATAGAAAGATACCTTATACCCTTAAATGTTGCATATAATGCAACATTTAATAATCTCTCACTACATAATTTTCTCTTTACATCCCATTTTAACCCCCAGTATCTACCTCATGGGTTTCACTGAAGTATATTTGTCATATACAAAGAAAGAGAGAGAGAAAGAGGGAGGAAAGGAGAAAGAGGGAGAGGGAGAGGAAGGTGGGGGTCGGCAGGGGAGGGAGAGAAATTCCACTATAATGCCCTGTATGGGGTGTTTATTTTATTTTCCTATAAACATTAGAACACACTATGCACATCATTATGCAGCTCATTTACTCTTCAGATCACTCCATGGACATCCATGCCAAGATGTAGATATATCACTGGATAGATACATAGATTTATGGATATAGACAGCAGAT
>NW_020839207.1:0-6776 GCF_003676395.1 Aethalodelphis obliquidens
ATAGAGAAAACTTACCCTCCACAAGTAGGGGATACACATTATTTTCAGCACTCAAGGAATAGTCTCCAAAGTTTACCATGTACAAGTTTACAAAGAAAGTCTCAGAAAACTTTCATGAGTTAATATCCTACAGACTGTGTTGTTTGACTATAATAAAATTAGGTCTTTTAAAGGATAGCTTAAACACCTAACATGCTTAGAAACTAAAATCATACTACCTAATAATCCTTGGATGAAAGGAGAAATAATAAAAATGAGATACTCCTAACATGAATTAGCAGGAGAAGATTTGTGACTTGTAGCTAACACAGAACTCTGTGAGAAAATTGCTGCTCTGAATACGTTTATCAGAATTCAAAAAAGTATATTGAAGACAAATAAGCTTTGTGTTCAATTTAACAAGCTAGAATGAAGGGCAACAGACTAAATGTGAAAGAAACCATAAAGGAGGAAATAGATATAAACAAACAAATGAGGAAATACAGACCAAAAATAAAGAATAATTATAAAATCAAGAAATGATTACTTTAAAAGATTTACAAGATAAACCATGGGAGACATCAGGGAAAAAAAAGAGCCAAGACTAAAGCAAAATATGAATGAGAAAAGTAAAAATACTATAGCAATTTAAAAAGTAACGAAATAATATTATGAATTAGTGTATGCCAATAAGCTTGAAGCCCAAGAAGAATGAGCATACTGCTGGGGGAAATAATATAAATGGCTAAATTTTGCAGAGAAAAACCTGAAAAGGCCAATTGTTTGGGAGACTCTCACTTGTTCTAGTTTAACTTTTTATTTTATTTTACTTTATTTTTGGCAGCGCTGTGTGGCATGTAGGATCTTAGTTCCCCAACCAGGGACTGAACCCGTGCCCCCTGCAGTGGAAGCATGGAGTCCTAACCACTGGACCACCAGGGAATTCTCTCTGGTCTAACTTTTAAACACATTTAGCCTCACTCGCTTCTCGCCAGGAAGAGACAGGGATTTCTTTGGTAAAACTGTAAGCAGCAGTGGGGCATGCTTCACCCAGCCCCTTCGGATCCACTCACTTTTCACAGGATCAGCCTACCAGCTGAATGATGAATTCTGATCTGCCACGTAGTAAGGAGTGGAGCAAATTCAGGGGTGAATTGTTAGCAAGTCGGCTTGGCTAGAGATCTAAAGTCACAACTTGCAGTCAGCTTTATCTATGTCTCTCTGATGCATACGTATCTACCAATAGGTTCCAAACTCGGAAGGGGAAGAAATGGGTATTATTAATTAGCCCATCTCACACATCCAAATGCCTGTAACTATTACAGAAATAAAACAGTCATCAGACTCACCCTTGTCCACTGCTCCACATACAGGAAAGCCCTAGATCTATATAGCTTTAGAGATATATTGTACAAAATGTTCAAGGAACAGATAATTCCACCTCTCACACAAGCTGTTTCAGAATATAAAAAATGAGAGAAACCTTACCAACCCGTCTTATAAGGCTCGTATAAACCTTGGTTTCATAGCTGAGATAGAACGGATCATACAATGAAATTTAAAGGCTATCTCCCTTATGAACATAGATACAAAACTGTAAAATAATATATGATCATAGGATAATGCATCATAATCAAGTAAGATTTGTCTTAGGAAGAGAAGACTGATTTAAGATAGGAAAATACGTCTGTGTGATCCCCCACCCTAAGAAGATAAGGAAAACATTTAATTTAAATAATCATCTCAATGGGGAGATCAAAAGCATTTGGTAAAGACACATGATTTTTTACAAAGTGCTTTCCAAAACCTAAGAATAGCAGGAAACTTCTTTAACATGATGTAGTCTCTGTAGCAAATAAAACAAAATAAAACCCAGAAAACCTTCTCCTAATTACTATAACACATTAGGCACATAAATTTCAGGATATCCGTGTCTGATATTGTCTCTACATTCAACCTAGTACTAGAGGCCATGATCAATGAAATAATACCCCTTCAAAATAAAAGGTATATGATAAAGATATCACCACATACCACATGGTGCAGGAACTCTATGTGGAGGATAACACAAGTATTGAACATTACCCAAAGCATATCAAAGTTCACTAACAAAGAATTAGTATCCATAAAATACAAAGGAATGGTAAAACCAACATGAAAAAGAGAAGAAATCCAATAGAATGAGAAACATTATTAACCAAGAAACAATTTAAAGAATAGAAAATCTAAATAGCTGAATCACTAGTAATCACAGAAGTGAAAGGAGATTACACTATTTACCAATCAGAGTTTTTTAAAATTAAAAGTCGGGTAATACTAAGTGTCTTTGTTATCACTTGCTGTGTAAAAACTTACCCCAAAACTTAGTGGCTTGAAACAACAGAATCTATTACCTCAGAGTTTCTATGGATCAAGAATATGGGTGCAGCTTAGCTAGTCCTCTGGCTCTGCATATCTTCTAAGGCTACCTCATCTCAAGTCTCAGTTGGGAAGGATCTGCTTCCCTAATTGGGTGTTGGTAGCACGCAGCTCCTTGTGGGTCGTTGCACTAAAAAGCTCAGGTCCTCAGGAGCTGTTCCTTGATATGCGAGTCTCTTCACTGAGCACCACACAATATGCTTTCATCAGAATGAGAAAACAAGGGGGCAAGAGAGACCGTCAGCAACAAAGTTCTAGCAAGAGGAAACTTAATCATGTTGATCACATCCTAGGACTTTTGCTGGCTTCTATTGATTCAGCTCATTAGAAGCAGGACACTAGGTACAGCCCACACTCAAGGAGAGTGGATTACACAAGCATGTGAACATCAGGAGGCTGGGATTATTGGGAGTCATATCAGAAGCTGCTTCCACACTGTGTATTGATGAGTATGCAGGGAAACAAGTAATAATAGAATTCTATTGGGAAAACAGACTGGTACTGTCACTCTGGAGAGCAACCTGGCAGTATTTAGAAAAAAATATTGCTTATAGACAATGTTTGTGTCCCTCCAAAATCCATATGCTGAAACCCTAGCCCTCTAGATGTGATGGTATTTGGAGGTGGGGCTTTTGGGAGAAAATTAAAGTTGGATTAGGTCATGAGGATGGGGGCCTTATGATGGGATTAATGCCCTTAGAAAAAGAGGAAGACACAGGAGATAGCTGTCTCTCTCTTTGTGTGTACACACTGAGCTAGGCCATGTGAGGACATAAGCAGGAAGAGGGCCCTCACCAGAACCCAACCATGCTGGCATCCTAATCTTGGCCTTTCAGCCACCAGAACTGTGAGAAGTAAATGTTTGTTGCTTAAGCCACCAGTCTATGGTATTCTGTTCTAGCAGCTCAAACGGACTAAGGATATCTATGACCTAGAAATTCTATTCCTGAGCGTATATTACAGAAAAATATATGCAGAAGTCCATAGGGAGACATGAATGAGAATGCTCCTCATAGCAATGTTTCTGGCAGTGGAGTGGAGAGCCAACATAGATGTCCCTCAAAAGAGGAAGGAATGGACAAGTTATACTTGGGATATTCGTTCTAATGGAATATGATGCAGCGTTAGAAGCAATTAGCTAGAGATACATATAGCTACATAAGTTGAACTTAAAAGCATAAGGTAAGAAACAGAACGAGGTCTATGGCACAATGCACCATATTCACACACACACACATTTCATAAGGCTATATGTTTCGCAAGAGTACAAACATATACGAGGGCATGATTCAAACACATCCGAGTAGGTGCCTAATTGTGGGAAGGAAATGAGTGTTGGACTCTAGGATGAAAGAAAAACAGAAAAACTGTAGGAGAAAGAACCTTGTCAAACTCAATGATGACAATATGGCCAGAGTCCAAGAATAGAATAAAAGAAAAAATAAAAGCAACCTTCATGAGTGGGCAGTTAATTCTAATCCCTGCCTTTAAGTTGCAGAGCGGGCAGAAGATAATTTAATCAAAATCAGCAGGCTTTAATGCCAGATGCTCTAGGTAGGGAGATGTTTATTCATGGGAGCTGTCTTTTTGTTAGTTTGTAAGATGATTCATATCTCCACCAATATTTAAATTCAGCCATACAGCTTTTGGAGGGATTTTAAGTAAGATATCCAAAACACTAGCTGATAACTAAGGGTGGGAGATCTCAGAATAAACCACTGAGTAGGGGTGGCCTTGGAGAATAGCTTGGAGGAAAGGTTTGTTCTCTACCATGTGCACCACCACAACTGAACATAGGGATATGAGGAGGGTGGCAGTTCGGCTTGGGAAGACTCTTCTCTCTAACCGAGCCATCCTGGCCTCATCATCATCCCCCCCCCACCCCGCCTCATCATCATCCCCCCCCTACCCCGCCCCAGGTGTCAGGAATGGTTCTTTGAAATGTCTGAGCTACATCAACAGACGTGTCACAAGGGCTGCTTTGTGATGGCTAAGTCCCTCCTTAGCCACCATTGGCTGAGGGTACGGACCCTTCATCGTCCTGGGGAGCTGTATATATAGCGTGGTCAGTAGGCCCGGAGTAGACCACTGGTAGGCTTCAATACAGCTGAGGTGTGCCAAAGACTACTAGAGCCTGATACAGACATGGATCGAAAACCCTCGAAAGCCAAAAGGAGGAGGGTGGCTGAGGCTCCCTATAACCTCAGACCTAGATGTGGTGGCCACGTAAGATGACCCTACCCAAGCTGTTTTCTTCATGGATTCCCTCTCCCCCAAGAATCCTACCCTCTCCCTGCCTGGCACAAACCCCCTCCTCAGCCCTGACCCCTTCTCATGAAGTCTCCCTTTCCATCAATAGCCCATCTTCTTCTCCCTAATCCAATGTCCTTTTGACCTCACTCTGTTGTCCTTCCAGGTGCTGAAGACAGCCAGGACCGTGAGCAAACCCCGTCAAAGGAGTCTGAATAAAAAAGCCTCTAAGAAAGCTGTCAACCCTACCAGACAGCAGAAGAAAGCTACAAGACAAACACTCTCCAGCTGTTCTCACAGGCTGGATGAGACACTAAATCAACATCAGAATAATGCAGAGCAGAACCAAGAGGCCGAGCAGAACCAAGAGGCCGCGCAGAACCAAGTGCCGTGCGGCAACACCCCTCCAAGCGAAGAGCTGGTGAGCCAGTAAAGCTCAGGGGGAGGCCAGAGACCTCAGAAATATCTGCCAAGTCTGAGGTCTGAGAAATGGCCAACTGTGTAGACACGGAATTTTACAACATCAGGGTACACGGATGCTAATTAAATAAAAATCAACTTGTGAAAATTTCTGTGTGTTTCTGCGAGTTCTCTCATGGTGGGAGCAGGGAAGGAAGGGAAGAGGCAGGTGTGTGAGGAGGGAGGGACGTTGAGTCCTGCAAGGTTGCGGGGGACACTGGCAGAATCACAGTTAACCAGACAGTGGGGATAAGGAAGGGGTCAGGACTGAGTGCTGAAGATAAATTTCCTACTTAACACTTGAACCCACAGGCAAGGTGGAAAGGGGCTTGGCGTTTCTGTCTTTGGGGTAGGGGGCTGGACGAGGGGCACGACAAAGTGTACATTGCCAGCACCTATGTGGTTTGAGGTGTGTAGGTGGCAGTATCATCCCAAGAAATAGACAAATCACTTCCAGGCCACCTACGTCATACAAGTGTTTGCTACATCTCACCCTACGATGCCAGCGACTAAAGGTCCTCCAGAGGGCCAAAAATCTCACCCTACTAAAAGTTATTGAAAGCACCCTGAGGACTCAAATAATGGTGGATGGAAGCCACAAACTCAACACTGATCAGCCCACTTTCTAAAGAAACTTAAGGTGGAGCAGTGGCTTCCCAAGGGCAGGGAAGTAAGAGCTGTCTGCTCTCAGTACAGGCAACTGTCTACAAAGAATTCTAAAACAACATCATCTCCCCTCCAAACATCTTTTATCTCTATTCCTTCCAAAGTTGTTGTTGTTTTTTCTCTGAAGAGACGATCCTTTTAAGTGGTTTTATTGAAGTATAATTGACATATAATAAATTGCACATGCTTAAAGTGACTGCTGAATGAGTTTGGTCATATGTGTATACTTGTTAAACCATTACCACAATTATAAGTGTGAAAATACCCATCACCCCCATAAGTCTCCCCTTACCCCCTGACAATTGCTTCCTCTTGTCCCTCTCTGCACCCCCATCCTCAGATAACCACTGATTTGCTTGCTGTCTCCATAGATTACATGTTCTAGCATTTTACATAAATGGAATCAGTATGTACTCATTTTTATCAAGCTTCTGTTACTCAGCATAGAGAGTCAATGTTCTTGTGTACATCAATATTACATTTCTTTTTAATATTATGATTGTTATTTTGTTGAGAGTTTAGTAGCATTTAAATGATGCCACAAACTTGCTTTAATTTTATTTAAAAATTAAGATCATTGTCAAGCCATGTGCAGTCATAAGAAATAGAAAGATACCTTATACCCTTAAATGTTGCATATAATGCAACATTTAATAATCTCTCACTACATAATTTTCTCTTTACATCCCATTTTAACCCCCAGTATCTACCTCATGGGTTTCACTGAAGTATATTTGTCATATACAAAGAAAGAGAGAGAGAAAGAGGGAGGAAAGGAGAAAGAGGGAGAGGGAGAGGAAGGTGGGGGTCGGCAGGGGAGGGAGAGAAATTCCACTATAATGCCCTGTATGGGGTGTTTATTTTATTTTCCTATAAACATTAGAACACACTATGCACATCATTATGCAGCTCATTTACTCTTCAGATCACTCCATGGACATCCATGCCAAGATGTAGATATATCACTGGATAGATACATAGATTTATGGATATAGACAGCAGAT
>NW_020839208.1:0-157 GCF_003676395.1 Aethalodelphis obliquidens
ATGTCAGTTTTATAGGTTCCCACTTCCCCGTATGTAAATTATAGATTCGGTTGTGTTCTCCTGCTGATTGGTCCCGGCTTAGGCTCGGACCAGAGAGGGAACTTGTCCCTAGCTGCCTGATTGGTCTTTGACAGACACCTTTTTTACATTTTGTTAT
>NW_020839208.1:167-6773 GCF_003676395.1 Aethalodelphis obliquidens
GTCTTTGACAGACACCTTTTTTACATTTTGTTATCTCCCTCCTTCTCGGAAGGGGGCCGGACATCCTGGAAATTTACCCATTGTCTAAGAAGCCCCTACTGTCTGGAGAGTTCTTAATCATTAGCTGGAACAATGTCCCTCGAGTCCCACATTCCCCCCTTTTTCTTGTGACTATTGATTCCAATCATGGAATCTCAACCTTCTGTTCATAAACTTTGGTACTGTTGTCTTAACATTAGAACTTGTACAGTACTGATACGTTCTCTAATAAATGTTATCAAGCGATTTAGAATACATGGTCCAAAAGTTAAAATCAACAGTAAAACAATAAGAGGTCCCAACAGAGTAGAGATTAAGGTGGTAAACCAGGGGGACTTATTAAACCATGATTGAAACCATCCTTTTTCGTTCTCTCTCTCCCTTTGCCTTTTATCTAAGCGTTCCCTTAGTTTATCCATGGTTTTGGTAATGGTTCCTGAATGATCAATATAAAAGCAACATTCTTCTTTTAGAGCGGCGCATAATCCCCCTTCCTTAAGAAACAGCAAATCTAGGCCTCTTCTATTCTGCAACACCATTTCTGAAAGTGAGGTGAGTGATTCCTTTAGTTGAGTTATGGAACTTTCTAATGCTCGAAGGTCGATGTCTACAGCCTGTCTTAAACTTGCATAATACTGGGGTTGTTGTATGAGGGCTGTGGTTCCTGTTCCTATCCCGGCAGATATTCCTAGTCCTAGAAGGACAGCCAATGTGAGGGTTACAGGTTCTCTTTTGTTTTTTGTTTTTCCTACATATTTATCTAAAAAGGATGAGTCTGAATGGTAGATAAGTCTAGGGACTAAGGGCACTAAAACACAAAAGTCAGCTGAGGTATTAAGAACCTCTAAAGAGACACAAGGGGTGAGCCCCGTGTTACATGCCCACCATCCATCTTGAGGAGGTACAAGATATCCTGAGCCTGAAGGGAGGCTAAAATCATGACAAAGGTGTCTATGGGACTGGGGAGGTGTTCCTATACAAGTACCATTTCCAGAAACCGAGGACAGGGTTAATTTACTGGTCCCTTCTTGCTTCCATCGACATTGGTCTGAGGAGGCAGAATTAGTATAGTTGGAGCTATATCCTATAGCATCATAATAAGGGGGAGGGGCAGCATAGCAAAGCCAACATGATTTTGTAGCCTCTGTGTTTGTAGCATTGAGAACCGTAAAGGCTGCCTGCACCAAAGAAAGCATCCTATCCCGAGGAGTCCCAGGCTTAACTGTGGGTTCTTTGGATCCAGAGGTTTCATTAGTCTCATTCTTTGTTGATGTAGTTGAAGGGGCCGGGGGAAGCAAAGGGGGGCCAAGTACGGGATTTGGGCCTATTGATATAGGAGCAGGAGTCTCAATCTTTAGCTTAAAGGTCATTAATATTCCTAAATCATATCCCCTCATGTAAAATCTAACGCCCCAAGAATGACCATTTATCCATTTTTCATCTCTTTGTCCGGGATTACTAAAGGAAATTTTAAGGGGATGACACCATCCTGAACATTTACTCCGGTGTCCGGTATCCTCATTATGAGAATAATTAGCCGTTACAGTAATAAAATCCCAAGTTGAGGTGGGTTTCCAATTAGTATCCCCGGTAGTTTCACATCCCCAGCTTTTGCAATAAAAGTTTTCAGTTCCACCATATTTATAATTCAGAGATCAAGGGCGGTGGAACCCGGGGCATACGTAGAAAGTGAGGATACCAAGCATCATTCTTTTGCCTGCATTTTTGCAACCCGGCCCAAACCAATCAGTTTCCGAAACTTTGGAAGGGGCAGTGTTCATATCATGAGAATCTTCTGTATCCCAATAAGGTGCTCCTATAGCCAATTTACAAACATCAGGAAAAAGATCTGGCCACCAGGTCCAGGGGGGTGCAGTATGACTAATGGACCAGGTTACATCTCCAGTCTGAGAAATTACCTGTCAAGTTAAACGTTGGGGGAGGTGAGGGCTAAAATCACTTACAGTCAATAAAGGCAGTAAAACCAAAATTATAAGTCCTAGGTTCGTAGAAGCTTGAGTTTGAGCGGGTTGTCGGTTCTTTGGGCCCGCCATCCTGATGATGCCGTCGCTGGTGCAGCCTTCACATGTGAAGCATGGATCCAGGCAGCGATGCCGTCCACTTTTATGGCCGTTGGGGTGGTGAGGAGGACGGTGTATGGTCCTTTCCATCGAGGTTCCAACGTCTGGGTTCGATGCCGACGGACGCATACGGAGTCTCCGATTTGGAAAGGATGAGTTTCTCCCGGTGTTCCCGGTTGGTAGGCCTCGGCGTTTTTGGGACCATATTTCTTTCTGGACCAATTGGAGTCCCAGTAGCCTAGCATATAAGTCAGTGTTATTTTGACAATCAGGTTTTATTTCTTTTCCTAAAGTGAGGAGGGGAGGCGGGGCACCATATAATATTTCAAAAGGAGTAAGATGGTATCGGGAAGGTGTATTTCTAACCCGGAATAGGGCCAAAGGAAGGAGCACCGTCCAATCGGTACCGCCAGTCTCCAAGGACAATTTAGTTAGGGTCTCTTTTAGAGTCCTATTCATTCTTTCTACCTGACCTGAACTTTGGGGTCTATAGGCACAATGTAATTTCCAATCAGTCCCCAAATATCTGGCCACATCCTGACTTACCTGGGCGACGAAGGCTGGACCATTATCAGACCCTATTACCTTTGGTGCTCCAAATCGAGGAAAAATTTCTTCTAAAATCTTCTTGGCTACTACAGCAGCTGTTTCTTTCTTTGTTGGGAAAGCCTCTATCCATCCTGAAAAAGTGTCTACAAAAACTAAAAGGTATTTATTACCGTACCTTCCAGGACGCACTTCGGTAAAGTCCACTTCCCAGTAAGTTCCTGGGCGGTCCCCCCTGAGTCTCTTTCCAGTTTCAAGTTTCCCTTTGTGAGCATTTACCTGTTGACATGGGACGCATTCCTGCACAATTTGTTCAGCTAATTTTGTCATTCCAGGGGTTTCGTACCCGGCTTTTTTTAACAAGGCTACCATCTTTTTAGTCCCCAAATGTGTCCATCTGTGCATCTGTTGTAACATGGATTCTGCTTGCTGAGGGGACAAAGTTCCTTTTGTTGTGGCCAGGATGATTTCTTCATCGCGGCCTGGTTTTTCAGGAACTTTATCTGACAGTCCTAAAATGACTTCTCCCGATGCTATTTCTCGGGCCACTTGGTCAGCCATAGTATTTCCCCTAATTATTGGGGTATTTCCTTTTTGATGTCCAGGGCAGTGGATGATACTGCCCGTTGTTCCTTATCGCCCCAAACGAAAGGAGTGCTGTTTTTGGTTAGGGGGTACAATGGGGCCGCCAGCTCAGCAAACCCTGGAATCCATAGTCTACAGAATCCGGCCGTCCCCCAAAATTCTCTAACCTGCCTGGCGTTTTTGGGAGCCGGAATTTGGGCCACCGTATCCTTTCTGCTCTCCGTGAGCCCTCTTTGCCCCCCTTTTAATAGATACCCCAGGTAACTGACCTGTTGTTGGCATATTTGTGCTTTCTTGGCTGAGGCTCTATATCCCAGGGTTCCAAGTTCCGTTAACAGTTTTTCAGTACCCTTGATACAATCTTCTTGGGTCTCAGCAGCTAATAAAATATCATCAACGTATTGGAGTAATGTTACCTGGGGATTTGATTCTCTATATAATGCCAAATCCTGATGGAGGGCTTCATCAAAGATGGTCGGGGAGTTCTTAAATCCCTGAGGTAGCCGTGTCCATGTCAGCTGACCAGACATTCCCGATGTTGGATCTTTCCATTCGAAGGCAAAGTAGGGTTGGCTCAGGGGAGAGAGTCTTAAACAAAAAAAAGGCATCTTTAAGGTCCAAAACAGTATACCACGTATGTTGAGGTGGAAGAGTGCTCAGGAGGTTGTAAGGGTTTGGAACTGTGGGGTGGAGGTCTGCCACCCGTTTGTTTACCTCTCGTAGATCCTGCACCGGCCGATAATCATTTGTTCCTGGTTTCTTTACCGGCAGGAGAGGGGTGTTCCATGCTGATTGACATCTTATTAAGATGCTAGCACCGGGGGCCGATTTTTTGGCCATCCCCATACCGGCAGTTTCTGCCCAGGCTTGAGGGAACCGAGTTACCCAATCTGTAACATTAACTCGTGAGGATGAAGGCTGCTCGTATAATTTATATTCATCTTCTAATTTCATAGTCAATATTTGAAGTAACCTTCCTTTATTATCAGTTATGGTGGGACCTTCTGGCTGAAAGTGGATTTGAGCCCCTACTTTGGAGAGTAAATCTCTTCCCAGCAAAGGATAGGGGCATTCCGGAATAATCAAAAATGAATGGGTTACTCGTCCAATCCCAAGATCTACTGTCCTTCGTGTGGTCCATGAATATTGTTTATTCCCAGTGGCTCCTTGCACCCATGACCTTTTAGCTGAGATAGGACCTTTTGAGTGGAGAAGGACGGAGTGCTGGGCTCCGGTATCCACCAAAAATTGAACAGGTTCCCCCTCCACTTTAAGAGTTACCCGGGGCTCGGGGAGAGGGTTCGAGCCCTGACTTTCCTAGTCTTCTTCTTCCAATGTTAAGATCTTGTTTCTGGTTGGCCTTCCTCCATTCTTTTTTTTAGGGCATTCTCTCGCCCAATGTCCTTTTTCTTTACAGTAGGCACATTGGTCCTTGTCTAATGGCTGCCTTCTGTCTGCCGTTCGCCCTTCCTGCCCATTTCTATCCCCTATATTTCTTCCTCCAACCACAGTGGCCAGTATCTTACTTAAATTCCTCTCTTGTCTCTTATCTCGTCTTCTTTCACGGGCTGCCTGCTCTTTCTGCTTGCTTTCTTTCTTCTCTTCCTCTGTTTCTCTTTTGTTATATACTTTATCTGCCTTTTTTACTAACTCCTGAAGCGAAAATCCCTGCAAGCCATCTAGCCTCTGTAATTTCTCCTTAATATCAGGGGCCGCTTGATCTATGAAAGCCATTGCTATAGTAGCCCTATGTTCCTCCGAAGTTGGATCATAAGGGGTAAAGCGTCTAAAGGCTTCCATTAAACGTTCCAGGAACACAGTTGGAGATTCCTGGGGCCCCTGAGTGACTTCCCTTACCTTAGCCAAATTAGTGGGCCGTCTGGCCGCTCCATGGAGACCCGCCACCAGAGCCTGGCGATACGTTTTCAGGCGCTCCCTACCTTCCGGGGCATTGAAATCCCAGTTTGGCCTGACGAGTGGGAAACCAGCATCAATCTCGTTAGGCAGCTGGGTAGGTTGCCCATTGGCGCCTAATACATTTTTTTCTGGCTTCTAAAAGAACCCGTTGCCTCTCCTCAGTCGTTAGGAGAGTCTGGAGCAGCTGCTGACAATCATCTCATGTGGGCTGGTGGGAGAAAACAAGAGATTCTATTAAAGCGGTAAGGGCCTGTGGATTTTCGGAAAAAGTTGGGTTATGCATTTTCCAATTATAAAGATCTGCAGAGGAAAAGGGCCAATATTGGAGAGGTCTATTCCCTTGGCCGTCGGGGGGGGCCATACTCTCTAAGAGGTAGGGCAGTGGAGTCCGGGGAGATAGCCCTCCGGCTCCTAGTGCCCGCTGAGGGACCCTTTCTTCTTCCATCATGGATGGTTCCCTTGGTGCTGAGGGCAGTGGAGCTGGGGGTCCTCTAGGTGGTAGGGGATTTGGGGCCGGAGGATAAGGGGGTGGGGAATCCAAAAGAAGCAAATCGGACTGCGGGTCAGGATAAATCGCCTTCGGTGGATCCGGGGCGTCGGGTAGCTTCTCCGTGTTGGGGTTTTTCTTTAAGGCTAATATCTCCGACGCTGCTGATGTGTGCGCGGACGTACCTGTTGAGGAAACAAAGGGCCGGACCCACGGAGGTGGGGAGAGAATTAAATCTTCCCAGACCAAGACATATGGTACTTGGTCTGGGTGTCCGTGGGGATCTATATTAAATATCTTAGACTTCAGCAGCTTAATCTTGTCTAATAAAAAGGATCCTTCGGGGGGCCATCCTATCTGAAATGTTGGCCATTCAGAGGCACACAAAGTCTGCCACTTTCCTTTTTTTATTTTTACCGAAAAATTATGGGCTCTGGCCCGAACTTCGGTCCAATGGCTTAGGGTAAGGGAAAGAGGAGTCGTCATAGTCTGTCCCATTGTCGTCCGTCAGAGAAGAAGAATAGACCACAATACAGAAACAGTTAAAACTCCACGAAACACATATACGCATGGGCCACCGCGAGCTCGCTTCAAAACCGAAACTTCTTCAGATGGCAGTTATCACCAAGGGAACTGCCGAAACCGAGTGAAGGGGAGACAGAGTTTGCCTCTCCTTCCAGATGAGCCACCAGGGCGTCCCCTAGGGCTCATGGACGCCGGCTATTAGCACGTCTGCCTAGCCAGAGGTCCGATACAGATTCCATAATAAGCCGATTCTTACGGCTTTCCTCCGATAATGGCCCACAAAGAACAAGGGACAAACAGACAATCAAGCTCGAGCTTACCTGGTACCTCCAACTCCCGATGTTCTTGTGGTCCGGGGCGAGTGGAATCCCGGACGAGTCCCCAAATGTTAGACCTTCGCGGTCTCCTAGGAGTTTCGACTCGCCC
>NW_020839209.1:0-6768 GCF_003676395.1 Aethalodelphis obliquidens
AAATGGGAAAGCAAGGCTAGTTCCAGCAGGCCCCTGTTTCCATAGACACACTCAGCATACACCTCTGTGGTTTCTAAGAAGTCCAAAGAGACTTCGGTTACCCTGTGTTTCCTTCCCTGAATGTCTTCTGGAGGTAGGGTGTTCTGCATCAAGCGAACTGTCTCAATCAAGGAACGCCATAGCTGCTCCTCTGGGCCTGGGGCTGCCTGCAGTGCCACATGGAAGAACAGGACTTAAATTGCAGTAAGAAAGCAAGCCAACTTTCTCTAGGTGGCACGGTGACTTCAGGCAGGACGTCCTACATGGAATGCGACGCCGAGGGTTTCTCTGAATGCAGCTCATACTAGGGCAATGCGTAAGCCTTCCACACCAGGTGGGATGTGCTAGAACGGTGTTCGTGAACGTTGCGAGTGCTGGGGAAATCAAGCTTTCCAAAAGAGAGGGCAGTGCATTTCCCTACGCTTGGCATACACATAGGGTCTCTAAAGGGCTACGGGCTGGATGATCCATAGCAGACCCAGATGTACCTGTGGTTACTCAGTGTTTCTGCTGGGAACAGGGTGCCCACGCTAGCCTCCTAGCTGTCCAGAAAACTGAGCTGCCATTAAAGGTACACAGAGCAGAGGCCACCACCTCATGGAAAATGCAGCACTTCTCTGCTTCTGCACGGCAATTCAGGGCCTTACCTCCAGGCATGTGTTCATGCTGGATGTGCTGGTAGCAACACAGCATGGTAGGATGCTGACTTTCTCTTCGTGCAGAGTGACTTCAGGTACGAGGGCCTTGAAGTTTTCCAAGCACAGTGTTCTCTCATGGAATCTCACACAAATGTCATGACAATGTTTTCCTGGGCACTTCGGGCTCACCACCAATGTTGTCCTGAGGCCGTTCAAAGACTCTGGAAATATAGCTCTCCACAAGGAACTTACAGTGTGTTGCCCATCCCTGGGCACATACAGAGGGCCTCCGGGTGATCAACCAATGTGCCTCGAAGGTGCTCAGTCGGCCCACAGGGGTCTGGAGGTACTCAGTGAACTGGGAGGGAAAATGATGCATCCCTGAGAGGCCTAGGAGTCCTCAGATGTGTACTTCCTTTAAAATAAAGCATATAAGCGACTAAGAACTCATGGAAACTGCTGCATGCCTCCCTTTCTGCACGTCTACTAAGGCCCTAACCTGGAGGCAACTTTTCACGTTGAGATTCCCTTTAGCTCTAGAGCTTGTCAGGTGGACCACCACTGTGGCCATGGAAGCACCTGGTTTAGACAGAGCAAATTCTTAATTTTCCCCACAGCATTTTTACAGGGTTCTCAGGCCTGTCAGGAGCAGAGAATGTCAGGTAGCTGCAAGGCAGTATGAATTCAGCCTTCAAAATGTGAAAGAAGGGCTAGTTCCAGCAGGCCCTCGTTTCCATGTGTACCCTCAGCATACACCCTTGTGGTGTCTAACAAGTCCAAAGAGACACAGATTACCCTGTGTTTCCTTCCCTCAATCAACTTCTTGAAGTAGGCTTTTCTGTATCAAAGTAACTGCCTCAACCAAGGAACACCATAGTTATGCCTCTGGGCCTGTGGCTCTTCAAAAGCCTGCAGTGCCACAGGAAGAGCAGGACTTAAATTGCAGTAAGAATGCAAGCTGACTTTCTCTAGGAGGCACGGTGACTTCAGGCAGGACGTCCTAGATGGAATGTGAAGTTGAGCGTTTCTCTGAGTGCAGCTCAGACTAGGGCAATGCGTAAGACTTCCACGCCACATGGGACGTGCTTGAATGGTGTTCCTGAATGTGTGCGAGTGCTGGGGATATTAAGCTGCTACAAAAGAGGGTGCAGTGCATTTCCCCCACGCGGCATACACAGAGTGGCTCAAAAGGGCTACTGGCCTGGATGTTTATTAGCAGACCCATGGGGTCCTGTGGGTACTCAGTGTTCCTTCCGGGAACAGGGTGCTCACGAGAGCCTTCTAGCTTTCCGGAAGACTCTGCTGCAGTTAAAGATATGCAGAGCAGAGGTCCCGGCCTCTTTGCCTGTGCTGCAGGCCTCCGCTTCTGCATGGCAAAACAGGGCCATACCTCCCGACATGTTCTCATGCTGAGTGTTCCGTTAGTGATGCAGCATGGTAGGAAGCTGACTTTCTCTTCGAGCAGAGTGACCTCAGGTACTACGTCCTCAAAGTATTCAAAACACAGTGTTTTTTCATGGTGGCTCACACCAGGGCCATGACAAATGCTTCCACGGCATGTCGGACTACCCAGACATATGGCCCTTAGGCTCTTCAAGGGCTCTGGAAATGTAGCTCCTCTTAAGGAACCTGCCGTGTGTTGCCCGTCGCTCTGCATGCACAGATGTCCTCCGAGGGACCGACCAATTGTCCTCGATATTGCTCAGCTGGCCCACAGGTGTCTGGAGGTACGCAGTGACATTGGAGGGAAAATGATGCACATCCGAGGGGCTAGGAGTCCTCTAAAGGGTACTTCCTTCAAAATAAAGCAGAAAAGTGACTAAGACAACATGGAAACAGCTGCATGCCTCCTTTTCTGCTCGGCTATTCAGGGCCTAACTTGGAGGCAAGTTCTCACGTTGAGTTTCCCTATAGCTCTAGACCATGGCAGGCTGAGCCCCACTGCGGCCATGGAAGCACCTGGTTTAAACAGAGGAAGCTCATTTTTTTCCCAGAAGCATGCGTAGAAGGGCTACATGCCTGTCAACAGCAGTGATTGTCAGGTAGCTTCAAAGCAGCATGACTGCAGCCTTAAAACCAGGAAGCAAGACTAGTTCCAGCAAGCCCCAATTTTGAACGGCACACCCAGCATACATCCCTGTGGTTTCTAACAAGTCAAAAGAGACACAGTTTACCCTGTGTTTTCTTCCCTGAATCAACTTCTCAAAGTAGGTTGTTCAGCATCAAACGAACTGCCTCAACGAAGGATCTTTGTAGCTACGCCTCTGGGCCTGTGGCTATTCAAAAGCCTGCAGTGCCACAGGAAGAACAGGACTTAAATTGCAGTAAGAATGCAAGCCGACTTTCTCTAGGAGGCAGGGTGACTTCAGGCAGGAGGTCCTAGAAGGAATGCGAAGCCGAGGGTTTCTCTGAGTGCAGCTCAGACTAGGGCAATGCGTAAGAATTCAACGGCATGTTGCACGTGACAGAACCGTGTTCGTGAACGTGTGGGAGTGCTGGGGAAATAAAGCTCTCCCTAAAGATAGTGCAGTGCGTTGCCCAACATTCTGCACACACAGAGTGGCTCCAAAGTGCTACTGGCCTGGATGTTGCTTAGCAGACCCAGCGGGGCCTGCGAGTACTCAGTTTACCTGCCAGCAACAGGTTGCCCAAGCGATCCTCCTAGGTGTGCAGAAAACTGTTGTGCAGTTAAAATTATGTAGAGCAGAGGTGACGGCCTAATGGAAATTGCTGCATGACTCTGCCTCTGTAGGGCAAATCAGGGCCTTACCTCCAGGCATGTGTTCATGTTGGGTGTCCAGTTAGTGACACAACATGGTAAGATGCTCAGTTTCTCCTTGAGCAGAGTGACTTCTGGTGCGAGGTCCTTGAAGTATTCCAAACAGAGTGTTTTCTCATGGCAACTCACACAAGGGCCATGACAAAGACTTCCTGGGCCTTTCAGACTCACCAGAAATGTGGTCCTGAGGCTGATCGAGCACTCTGGAAATGTAGCTCTTCTCAAGGAACGTTCATTGTGTTGTCCATCACTCAGCACAAAGAGAGGGCCTCTGACGAACAGACCAATGTACCTTGAGTTTGAGCAGCCAGCCTACAGGGGTCTGGAGGTACTCAGTGATCTTGGAGGAAGAATGATGCACACCCGAGGGGCCTAGGGGTCCTCAAAATGGTACTTCCTTTAAAATAAAGTAGAACAGTGATTAAGAAATCATGGAAAGTGCCACATGCCTCCCTTTCTTCACAGCTACTCAGGGCCTAACCTGGAGGCAAGTTCTCTTGTTGAGTTTCCCTTCAGCACTAGAGCTTGTCAGGTTGACCACCACCGTGGCCATGGATGCACCTGGTTTAGACAGAGCAAACTCATTTTTTTCCCAGAAGCACTCTTACGTGGTTTACAGGCCTTACAAGAGCAGGGAATGTCAGGTCGATTCAAGGCAACATGAGAACCACCTTGAAAATGGGAAAGCAAGGCTAGTTCTAGCAGGAACCCGTTTCCATGGCCACACTCAGCACACATCCCTGTGGTTTCTAACAAGTCAAAAGAGACACAGGTTACCCAGTGTTTCCTTCCCTGAACCACTTCTCGAAGTAGGGTGTTCTGCATCAAGGGAACTGCCTCAACCAAGTAACGCCATAGCTTCTCCTCTCAGCCTGTGGCTATTCAAAAGCCTGCAATGCCACAGGAGAAACAGGACTTAAATTGCAGTAAGAATGCAAGCCGACTTTCTCTTGGAGGCACGCTGCTACTACCACTGCTGCTGCTGACACTTCTAGTGCTGCTGCTACGACTACTACTAGTACTACTACTACTAGTAGGTGCATGGCAAATACTACTACTACTACTACTGCTGCTACTACTGCTGCTGCTGCTGCTACTTGTACTGCTGCTGCTGCTACTACTACTACTAGCCCAGTGCATGACAAATACTACTACTATTACTGCTGCTGCTTGTACTAATTCTACTACTGCTGCTACTAGTAGTAGCCCAGTGCATTGCAAATACTACTACTACTCCTGATGCTTCTACTACTGCTACTTCTACTATCAATACTTCTAGCCCTATGTATGGCAAACCTGCTACTACTACTGCTATGGCTGCTACTGCTACTACTACTATTGCCCCACTGTAGGGCAAATCTGCTGCTACTACTACTGCTGCTGATGCCACTTCCATTGATGGTGCTTCCACTACTACTAATGCTACTACTAGTAGTCCAGTGCTTGGCAAATACTATTACTTTTACTACTACTGTTACTGCTGCTAATAGTGCTACTACTACTGCTACTACTAGTAGTCCAGGGCATGGCAAATACTACTGCTATTACTCCTACTGCTGCTGCTGCTCCTAGTAATGTTACTTCTACTGCTAAAACTAGTAGTCCAGTGCATGGCAAATACTACCACAATTACTACTACTGCTGCTGCTGCTATACTGCTTCTACTACTATCAAGTCTACTAACCCAGTTCATGGCAAATATACTTCTTCTACTGATATTGCTGCTATTGCTACTACTATGACTGGCCAACTGTATTGCAAATCTGCTGCTACTACTAGTGATGCTGCTGTCACTTCTACTTCTTCTGATACCACTACTAATACTACTACTAGCCCAGTGCATGGAAAATCCTACTGCTATTTCCACTACTGATGTTAGTACCACTATTGCTGCTACTACTACTGCTGCTGCTACTTCTACTGCTGCTGCTGCTACTATTACTACTACTAGCGCAGTGTATGGCAAATAGTACTATTACTACTACTGCTGCTGCTGCTGCTACTATTGCTACTACTTCTGTTACTACTACAACTACTGCTGCTGCTGCTACTACTGCTACTAATACTATCAATATTACTATTCCAGTGCCTGGCAAATTTACTAATACTACTGCTATTGCTTGTACTGCTACTACTAATGCTACAACTAGTAGTCCAGTGCATGGCAAATACTTCTGCTATAACTACTATTGCTTCTGCTGCTACTTCTACTGCTGTTACTACTACTACTACTAGTAGTCCAGTGCACAGCAAATACTATTACTACTAGTGCTGCTGATAATACTGCTAATACTACTGTTACTACTAGTAGTCCAGTGCATGGCAAATACTTCTACTATTACTACTACTGCTACTGCTCTTGTTACTACTGCTACTACTACTTATGGCCACTGCAGGGCAATTCTGCTGATAGTACTACTGCTGCTGCTGCCACTTCTACTGCTTCTACAACTACTACTACTTCTACTAGCCCAGTGCATTTCAACTAGTACTAATATTATCACTACTGCTGCTACTACTTTAACTGTTGCTACTACTACTACTATTATTAGTCTGTTGCATGGCAAATACTACTACTATTACTATTACTGCTGCTGCTGCTACTACTGATACTACTATTGCTAGCAGTCCAGTGCATAGCAAATAATATTAATAGTATTGGTGCTGCTGCTGCTACTACTGTTACTACTACTGCTACTACTAGTAGTCCAGTGCATGGCAAATACTAATATTACTATTACTGCTGCTGCTGCTCCTACTGCTATTATTACTATCAATACTACTAGCCCAGTGCATGGGAAATATACTACTGCTATTGCTGCTACTGCTACTACTACTACTGGCCCAAGGCAGAGCATATCTGCTGCTACTACTACTGCTGCTGCTGCCACTTCTACTGCTGCTGCTACCACTACTACTACTACTACTAGCCCAGTGCATGGCAAATACTACTATTACTACTACTGCTGATGTTGCTGCTACTACTGATACAACTACTTCTACTACTAGTAGTCCACTGCATGGCAAATATTACTTCTATTACTACTACTGTTGCTGCTGCTACTACTACTGCTGCTGCTTCTACTACTACAATCAATACTTCTAGCCCACTTCTTGGCAAATCTACTAATACTACAGCTATTGCTGCTTATGTTACTACTATTACTGGTCCACTGCAGGGCCAATCTTTTGCCACTACTACTGCTGCTGCTGCTACTTCTACTGCTTCTGCTTCTACTAATGCTACTACTAGCCCTGTGCATGGCAAATACTACTACTATTACTATTACTGCTGTTGCTTCTGCTACTACT
>NW_020839210.1:0-6768 GCF_003676395.1 Aethalodelphis obliquidens
TTGTTATCTCCCTCCTTCTCGGAAGGGGGCCGGACATCCTGGAAATTTACCCATTGTCTTAAGAAGCCCCTACTGTCTGGAGAGTTCTTAATCATTAGCTGGAACAATGTCCCTCGAGTCCCACATTCCCCCCTTTTTCTTGTGACTATTGATTCCAATCATGGAATCTCAACCTTCTGTTCGTAAACTTTGGTACTGTTGTCTTAACATTAGAACTTGTACAATACTGATACGTTCTCTAATAAATGTTATCAAGCGATTTAGAATACATGGTCCAAAAGTTAAAATCAACAATAAAACAATAAGAGGTCCCAACAGAGTAGAGATTAAGGTGGTAAACCAGGGGGACTTATTAAACCATGATTGAAACCATCCTTTTTCGTTCTCTCTCTCCCTTGGCCTTTTATCTAAGCGTTCCCTTAGTTTATCCATGGTTTTGGTAATGGTTCCTGAATGATCAATATAAAAGCAACATTCTTCTTTTAGAGCGGCGCATAATCCCCCTTCCTTAAGAAACAGCAAATCTAGGCCTCTTCTATTCTGCAACACCATTTCTGAAAGTGAGGTGAGTGATTCCTTTAGTTGAGTTATGGAACTTTCTAATGCTCGAAGGTCGATGTCTACAGCCTGTCTTAAACTTGCATAATACTGGGGTTGTTGTATGAGGGCTGTGGTTCCTGTTCCTATCCCGACAGATATTCCTAGTCCTAGAAGGACAGCCAATGTGAGGGTTACAGGTTCTCTTTTGTTTTTTGTTTTTCTTACATATTCATCTAAAAAGGATGAGTCTGAATGGTAGATAAGTCTAGGGACTAATTGCACTAACACACAAAAGTCAGCTGAGGTATTAAGAACCTCTAAAGAGACACAAGGGGTGAGCCCCGTGTTACATGCCCACCATCCATCTTGAGGAGGTACAAGATATCCTGAGCCTGAAGGGAGGCTAAAATCATGACAAAGGTGTCTATGGGACTGGGGAGGTGTTCCTATACAAGTACCATTTCCAGAAACCGAGGACAGGGTTAATTTACTGGTCCCTTCTTGTTTCCATCGACATTGGTCTGAGGAGGTAGAATTAGTATAGTTGGAGCTATATCCTATAGCATCATAATAAGGGGGAGGGGCAGCATAGCAAAGCCAACATGATTTTGTAGCCTCTGGGTTTGTAGCATTGAGAACCGTAAAGGCTGCCTGCACCAAAGAAAGCATCCTATCCCGAGGAGTCCCAGGCTTAACTGTGGGTTCTTTGGATCCAGAGGTTTCATTAGTCTCATTCTTTGTTGATGTAGTTGAAGGGGCCGGGGGAAGCAAAGGGGGGCCAAGTACGGGATTTGGGCCTATTGATATAGGAGCAGGAGTCTCAATCTTTAGCTTAAAGGTCATTAATATTCCTAAATCATATTCCCTCATGTAAAATCTAACGCCCCAAGAATGACCATTTATCCATTTTTCATCTCTTTGTCCGGGATTACTAAAGGAAATTTTAAGGGGATGACACCATCCTGAACATTTACTCCGGTGTCCGGTATCCTCATTATGAGAATAATTAGCCGTTACAGTAATAAAATCCCAAGTTGAGGTGGGTTTCCAATTAGTATCCCCGGTAGTTTCACATCCCCAGCTTTTGCAATAAAAGTTTTCAGTTCCACCACATTTATAATTCAGAGATCAAGGGCGGTGGAACCCGGGGCATACGTAGAAAGTGAGGATACCAAGCATCATTCTTTTGCCTGCATTTTTGCAACCCGGCCCAAACCAATCAGTTTCCGAAACTTTGGAAGGGGCAGTGTTCATATCATGAGAATCTTCTGTATCCCAATAAGGTGCTCCTATAGCCAATTTACAAACATCAGGAAAAAGATCTGGCCACCAGGTCCAGGGGGGTGCAGTATGACTAATGGACCAGGTTACATCTCCAGTCTGAGAAATTACCTGCCAAGTTAAACGTTGGGGGAGGTGAGGGCTAAAATCACTTACAGTCAATAAAGGCAGTAAAACCAAAATTATAAGTCCTAGGTTCGTAGAAGCTTGAGTTTGAGCGGGTTGTCGGTTCTTTGGGCCCGCCATCCTGATGATGCCGTCGCTGGTGCAGCCTTCACATGTGAAGCATGGATCCAGGCAGCGATGCCGTCCACTTTTATGGCCGTTGGGGTGGTGAGGAGGACGGTGTATGGTCCTTTCCATCGAGGTTCCAACGTCTGGGTTCGATGCCGACGGACGTATACGGAGTCTCCGACTTGGAAAGGATGAGTTTCTCCCGGTGTTCCCGGTTGGTAGGCCTCGGCGAGTTGGGACCATAATTTTTTTTTTTTTGGACCAATTGGAGTCCCAGTAGCCTAGCATATAAGTCAGTGTTATTTTGACAATCAGGTTTTATTTCTTTTCCTAAAGTGAGGAGGGGAGGCGGGGCACCATATAATATTTCAAAAGGAGTAAGATGGTATCGGGAAGGTGTATTTCTAACCCGGAATAGGGCCAAAGGAAGGAGCACCGTCCAATCGGTACCGCCAGTCTCCAAGGACAATTTAGTTAGGGTCTCTTTTAGAGTCCTATTCATTCTTTCTACCTGACCTGAACTTTGGGGTCTATAGGCACAATGTAATTTCCAATCAGTCCCCAAATATCTGGCCACATCCTAACTTACCTGGGCGATGAAGGCTGGACCATTATCAGACCCTATTACCTTTGGTGCTCCAAATCGAGGAAAAATTTCTTCTAAAATCTTCTTGGCTACTACAGCAGCTGTTTCTTTCTTTGTTGGGAAAGCCTCTATCCATCCTGAAAAAGTGTCTACAAAAACTAAAAGGTATTTATTACCGTACCTTCCAGGACGCACTTCGGTAAAGTCCACTTCCCAGTAAGTTCCTGGGCGGTCCCCCCTGAGTCTCTTTCCAGTTTCAAGTTTCCCTTTGTGAGCATTTACCTGTTGACATGGGACGCATTCCTGCACAATTTGTTCAGCTAATTTTGTCATTCCAGGGGTTTCGTACCCGGCTTTTTGTAACAAGGCTACCATCTTTTTAGTCCCCAAATGTGTCCATCTGTGCATCTGTTGTAACATGGATTCTGCTTGCTGAGGGGACAAAGTTCCTTTTGTTGTGGCCGGGATGATTTCTTCATCGCGGCCTGGTTTTTCAGGAACTTTATCTGACAGTCCTAAAATGACTTCTCCCGATGCTATTTCTCGGGCCACTTGGTCAGCCATATTATTTCCCCTAATTATTGGGGTATTTCCTTTTTGATGTCCAGGGCAGTGGATGATACTGCCCGTTGTTCCTTATCGCCCCAAACGAAAGGAGTGCTGTTTTTGGTTAGGGGGTACAATGGGGCCGCCAGCTCAGCAAACCCTGGAATCCATAGTCTACAGAATCCGGCCGTCCCCCAAAATTTTCTAACCTGCCTGGCGTTTTTGGGAGCCGGAATTTGGGCCACCGTATCCTTTCTGCTCTCCGTGAGCCCTCTTTGCCCCCCTTTTAATAGATACCCCAGGTAACTGACCTGTTGTTGGCATATTTGTGCTTTCTTGGCTGAGGCTTTATATCCCAGGGTTTCAAGTTCCGTTAACAGTTTTTCAGTACCCTTGATACAATCTTCTTGGGTCTCAGCAGCTAATAAAATATCATCAACGTATTGGAGTAATGTTACCTGGGGATTTGATTCTCTATATAATGCCAAATCCTGATGGAGGGCTTCATCAAAGATGGTCGGGGAGTTCTTAAATCCCTGAGGTAGCCGTGTCCATGTCAGCTGACCAGACATTCCCGATGTTGGATCTTTCCATTCGAAGGCAAAGTAGGGTTGGCTCAGGTGAGAGAGTCTTAAACAAAAAAAGGCATCTTTAAGGTCCAAAACAGTATACCACGTATGTTGAGGTGGAAGAGTGCTCAGGAGGTTGTAAGGGTTTGGAACTGTGGGGTGGAGGTCTGCCACCCGTTTGTTTACCTCTCGTAGATCCTGCACCGGCCGATAATCATTTGTTCCTGGTTTCTTTACCGGCAGGAGATGGGTGTTCCATGCTGATTGACATCTTATTAAGATGCCCAAGTCTAGTAGCCTCTGTATATGGGGACGGATACCATCTTTGGCTTCTCTACTCATGGGGTATTGACGGACCGTTATTGGGGTGGCAGTTGCCTTGAGTTCCACTAGCACCGGGGGCCGATTTTTTGGCCATCCCCATACTGGCAGTTTCTGCCCAGGCTTGAGGGAACCGAGTTACCCAATCTGTAACATTAACTCGTGAGGATGAAGGCTGCTCGTATAATTTATATTTATCTTCTAATTTCATAGTCAATATTTGAAGTAACCTTCCTTTATTATCAGTTATGGTGGGACCTTCTGGCTGAAAGTGGATTTGAGCCCCTACTTTGGAGAGTAAATCTCTTCCCAGCAAAGGATAGGGGCATTCCGGAATAATCAAAAATGAATGGGTTACTCATCCAATCCCAAGATTTACTGTCCTTCGTGTGGTCCATGAATATTGTTTATTCCCAGTGGCTCCTTGTACCCATGACCTTTTAGCTGAGATAGGACCTTTTGAGTGGAGAAGGACGGAGTGCTGGGCTCCGGTATCCACCAAAAATTGAACAGGTTCCCCCTCCACTTTAAGAGTTACCCGGGGCTCGGGGAGAGGGTTCGAGCCCTGACTTTCCTAGTCTTCTTCTTCCAATGTTAAGATCTTGTTTCTGGTTGGCCTTCTTCTATTTTTTTTCTTAGGGCATTCTCTCGCCCAATGTCCTTTTTCTTTACAGTAGGCACATTGGTCCTTGTCTAATGGCCGCCTTCTGTCTGCCGTTCGCCCTTCCTGCCCATTTCTATCCCCTATATTTTTTCTTCCAACCACAGTGGCCAGTATCTTACTTAAATTTCTCTCTTGTCTCTTATCTCGTCTTTTTTCACGGGCTACCTGCTCTTTCTGCTTGCTTTCTTCCTTCTTTTCCTCTGTTTCTCTTTTGTTATATACTTTATCTGCCTCTTTTACTAACTCCTGAAGCGAAAATCCCTGCAAGCCATCTAGCCTCTGTAATTTCTTCTTAATATCAGGGGCCGCTTGATCTATGAAAGCCATTGCTATAGTAGCCCTATGTTCCTCCGAAGTTGGATCATAAGGGGTAAAGCGTCTAAAGGCTTCCATTAAACGTTCCAGGAACACAGTTGGAGATTCCTGGGGCCCCTGAGTGACTTTACTTACCTTAGCCAAATTAGTGGGCCGTCTGGCCGCTCCATGGAGACCCGCCACCAGAGCCTGGCGATACGTTTTCAGGCGCTCCCTACCTTCCGGGGCATTGAAATCCCAGTTTGGCCTGACGAGTGGGAAACCAGCATCAATCTCGTTAGGCAGCTGGGTAGGTTGCCCATTGGCGCCTAATACATTTTTTCTGGCTTCTAAAAGAACCCGTTGCCTCTCCTCAGTCGTTAGGAGAGTCTGGAGCAGCTGCTGACAATCATCTCATGTGGGCTGGTGGGAGAAAACAAGAGATTTTATTAAAGCGGTAAGGGCCTGTGGATTTTCGGAAAAAGTTGGGTTATGCATTTTCCAATTATAAAGATCTGCAGAGGAAAAGGGCCAATATTGGAGAGGTCTATTCCCTTGGCCGTCGGGGGGGCCATACTCTCTAAGAGGTAGGGCAGTGGAGTCCGGGGAGATAGCCCTCCGGCTCCTAGTGCCCGCTGAAGGACCCTTTCTTCTTCCATCATGGATGGTTCCCTTGGTGCCGAGGGCAGTGGAGCTGGGGGTCCTCTAGGTGGTAGGGGATTTGGGGCCGGAGGATAAGGGGGTGGGGAATCCAAAAGAAGCAAATCGGACTGCGGGTCAGGATAAATCGCCTTCGGTGGATCCGGGGCGTCGGGTAGCTTCTCCGTGTTGGGGTTTTTCTTTAAGGCTAATATCTCCGACGCTGCTGATGTGTGCGCGGACGTACCTGTTGAGGAAACAAAGGGCCGGACCCACGGAGGTGGGGAGAGAATTAAATCTTCCCAGACCAAGACATATGGTACTTGGTCTGGGTGTCCGTGGGGATCTATATTAAATATCTTAGACTTCAGCAGCTTAATCTTGTCTAATAAAAAGGATCCTTCGGGGGGCCATCCTATCTGAAATGTTGGCCATTCAGAGGCACACAAAGTCTGCCACTTTCCTTTCTTTACTTCTACCGAAAAATTATGGGCTCTGGCCCGAACTTCGGTCCAATGGCTTAGGGTAAGGGAAAGAGGAGTCGTCATAGTCTGTCCCATTGTCGTCCGTCAGAGAAGAAGAATAGACCACAATACAGAAACAGTTAAAACTCCACGAAACACATATACGCATGGGCCACCGCGAGCTCGCTTCAAAACCGAAACTTCTTCAGATGGCAGTTATCACCAAGGGAACTGCCGAAACCGAGTGAAGGGGAGACAGAGTTTGCCTCTCCTTCCAGATGAGCCACCGCGAGCTCGCTTCAAAACCGAAACTTCTTCAGATGGCAGTTATCACCAAGGGAACTGCCGACACCGAGTGAAGGGGAGACAGAGTTTGTCTCTCCTTCCAGATGAGCCACCAGGGCGTCCCCTAGGGCTCATGGACGCCGGCTATTAGCACGTCTGCCTAGCCAGAGGTCCGATACAGATTCCATAATAAGCCGATTCTTACGGCTTTCCTCCAATAATGGCCCACAAAGAACAAGGGACAAACAGACAACCAAGCTCGAGCTTACCTGGTACCTCCAACTCCCGATGTTCTTGTGGTCCGGGGCGAGTGGAATCCCGGACGAGCCCCCAAATGTTAGACCT
>NW_020839211.1:0-6767 GCF_003676395.1 Aethalodelphis obliquidens
TTTTCTGATAGCATCTTTAGGATTCTCTATGTATAGTATCATGTCATCTGCAAACAGTGACAGCTTTACTTCTTCTTTTCCAATTTGGATTCCTTTATTTCTTTTTCTTCTCTGATTACTGTGGCTAAAACTTCCAAAACTATGATGAATAATAGTGGTGAGAGTGGGCAGTCTTGTCTTGTTCCTGATCTTAGTGGAAATGGTTTCAGTTTTTCACCGTTGAGGACAATGTTGGCTGTGGATTTGTCATATATGGCCTTTATTATGTTGAGGTAAGTTCCCTCTATGCCTACTTTCTGGAGGGTTTTTATCCTAAATGGGTGTTGAATTTTGTCGAATGCTTTCTCTACTATTGCGATGATCATATGGTTTTCCTCCTTCATATGTCCATCCTTTTTTAAAACTTGAGAAGTATATTCAATGTGGAACAGCTGTTAGATTCCAGGAGCAATGTCAAGCCACAGGTCACATGAGACCCACTGAAGTCCAGGGTTCCCTGAGGGCTGGATGGTTCCAGCCTTCCTGGATGTGTAACTATGAGATGCAACTCTTGGTCACTGTCTGGGATCTCTAATTGCCTTTCCTTTCTCTTCTCAGTGATTCGTGAAAACTTCCATTACCAAACTGTTGGTGAAGGAGAGACAAAGGAGACACTCAACTTACAATTAAACCATGAACAAGGTAATTCTGACTTGATAGAAGCTTGCTGTCTCATCTACTAAGAGGAAAGGAGATCATGGATCAGAGGACTGAGCTCCTGGGTGGAGAGTGCACCCTGGAGAAGGAATGCAGCAGGAGATGGGGAAGCCAGAGCAGTGGTGTGTTGTTTGGGCTCCCAATTAACCAGCCAGATCTGGAATTCAAGAATATTGCTAGGCAGATGTGATAACTAATAAGATGGAACATGAACCCAAGAGAGAAGATCTCACCGCAACCATGAGGCAGAATTAAGGGGGAGGACTCACAGCAGTAATTGTGAGCCAGGAATTCAGTAGATCTGGGAAGGAGTAAGGGTTTGTGACAAGTCCAAAGAGGAAGCCTTTGATGTGTCAAAGGGAGGAACAGTTGTAAACAGTACTCATAATAAAAGAAAAGAGAGGAAGAGAGGAAGCAGTAATTGTGTGGAGGGTGTGGAAGAGATGGTGTTCTGTAGAAAAGAAGGAAAGGAGAAGGGAAGGAGTAAAAGAAAGAAAGGAGAAGCGAAGGAGTAAAAAGGGGTGAAGAGAACAAAGGGCAGTAATAACTCTGACTATGACAATAGTCACAATGCATAACATTCACAGACCACTAGGCGTAAGGTCAGTGCTTCCAGTGCATCAACATGTTTAATGCTCACATATGCCTCATTTACTTTTGTAACCAGGATGCACTGTTTCTAGCTTTTAATCATCTTTTCATTCATATTATTACTAATAATTAATCATTAAATTCTAACACATAAGACATTAATTGAAAATTATGATTTCTTGCTAAGTTACTGTACCCAGGTATCACTTTACCAGTAGCATCTCATTTAATTCTCATAACAATCCTGTCATAAGGGTTTTGTTATTCCCATTTTTTAGGAGAAAAAACTGAGGTGTGAAGATAGTTAGTGATTCAGTGAGTGAAACAGCCTTCAAGCCCAAGAAAATGTCTCCATCCTTAAGCCAAATGGTCTACAATAAATTTAGTTATTTGTTAACTGTTGATTTTTTTTCTTGGAAATGACAAATGTAAGAAAAAGCCATAAGAATGGCCTTGCAGAATGTCATTAATATGTATCCTTAATTTGGATTTATACGTCAGATATTATATATTTTAGAGATGTATTAATACATTTATGTAACATTCAGATGTATTTTAATAATAATACTTATTCTTTTTAATAAAGACAAATAGCTAAAAGTATAAAATGTATATTAGAAAGTACAAAGTGTATCAAAAATATATTTAGAGATTCATCTACCACTGAGAATAGTGGGAATGAGAATGAGGTGGTGGAAGGATTCGTAATAGTTATTTGTAAAGAATAGAGGTTCATTATGAAAGGAAGGGGAAACAAATCCTTCAACATTCCTAATGTGATCTAGGTGACACCCTACCTAGAGCATATCAGTGATGGATGCAGATGAGTATAAGGGAAGAAGATTTATCTCGTGACCCAAATGGTACAATAAAAATCCAGGAAATGATGAATGAATGTGCCCGAGAATCTGAACAAGCAGTAAGGTTGACTGACAGTCCAATATTTGCCTGGATGACTGACTCTGAGTATGGTAGCACATACAGGGAAGGAGGAAGGGGGATGTGATGTGTTCATAATTCAGAAAGGAGGCCCCAGGGAGCTCCAAGGAACCCTGCTCCTCTCCCCAAGGGGCAGAGGAGTAGATCAGAGTTTAGGGTGAGGAGTCATTTACTTACCAAGAAAGCATATCTGGTTTTTGTGGTAAATGGGAGAGGTAAAAAAACCACAAAGAGACAGAGAGGGTAGGACACTGGAATAGCATAGGTATAAAGGGTATAAAGAGTTGGAAGAGAAAAACTAGAGAGACAAAGGGGGAAGAGCCAGAAGCCTCACTGGGGAAGAGAGAGGCAGAAATACAAGGTGACAGGAGTGGCCAAGGAGAGAGACGCCATCAGAAACAAGAATGCACAATCCTTCATTGGGGATACACAGCGTTGGGAAGAGGACTGTAAGTACAAATGTGAGAAATGAAGAGAAGTAGAATGGATTGTAAAAAGATGGAAAATAAGGCAGAGCAAACATAGAAAAAATTAACCTCCCCTCCTGCTTCACACTATCCACAAAATATAATTCAAGTTGGATCACAAATCTAAAAGTTAAGGCTAAAATGATAAAGCTTCTAAAAGAAAACACAGGAGCGTATCCTTGCAAATTTAGGGTTGACAAAAATTTGTTACATAGGACAGGAAAAGCATAGACCATAAAAGAAAAACTTGGTAAATTGCACTTCATCAAAATTAAAAACTACTAATCCAAAGACACCATTAAGAAAAGGAAAAGGCGAGTCATAGACTGGGAGAAAATATTTGCAATACATATATCTGACAAAGGATTGTACCTGTAATATATTAAGAACTCCTACAAAAGAATAATAAAAATACACACCACTAATTTAAAAAATGGACAAAAGACTTGAACAGACACTTCACTCAGAAGATATAAAATGACCAATAAGAACATAAACAAAGTATATATCATCATTAGTGATTGGGGAAATGCAAATTTCATTAGTCATTGGGGAAAAGCCACAATGAGCTAACATTTGGTTACTAGAATTGCTAAAATTAAAAATACTGACAACACCAAATGCTGATGAGACTATGGAACAATTAGAACTCCTTTATATACATTGCTAGTTGGACTATAAAGTGATAGATATAACCACTTTGGAAAACTAGCAGTTTCCTATAAAGTTAAATATAACCCACGACCCAGCAGTCCTACTCCTAAGTATCTTCTCATAAGGAATGAAAACATATGTTCACACAAATATTTGTATAACAATGTTTATAGTAGCTTTATTCCAAATAGCTGAAATCTGGAACCAATTCAAATTCTCATCAATAAGAGAAAATAAACGGTGATATATTTATAGAATGGAATACTATTCAGCAATATAACGAATGAACTACTGGTATATGTAACCACATGGATGAATCTCAGAAACATTATGTTGAGAAAAAGAAGCCAGTCACAGGAGTATGTACTATGTGATCCTATTGATGTGAGCATCAGTACAGACAAGTATAGTACCAGAAAGGAAGGACTTGTTAATGGTGATAGAAATCAAAACAGTGGTTGCTTATAGTGGTTGGAAACTGAATGGCATGGTGGAAATGTTCCAAATCTTGACTGTGATGTTGGTCACAGAGCTGTTTTACACTTAAGATATGTGCATCTCAATGAAAAAGAGGCAAGCAAGGCTCTGCTGGGCCTCAGATAGGGTCCTTGGAACTTGAACATCATCAGAGTTCATCTTGAGCACACAGAGGTCTCTTCTCTGGATACTGTCTGAGTTCTGTCTTTTTCTTATTGCTCTCTTTAGTGTCCTTGGAACAGTCACCTCTCCAAATGAACAATGTAATAAGATTAGAAGATGTACCCAGCTTACTGCCATATAACAAACAAGGTAACAATCATTTAATTTATCAATTCCATATTAAACCTTTGTTTTCTTGTCTTCATGGAAGCAAAGCCTACCTTTGGTCTCCTATGCTAGGCCTCTGCTAGCCCCCACTTCTCCTACCTGCCCCCTTCTTCTCCTACCTGCTCACATATGCAACAGAGACAGTGAGAAAAGGAATCTGAACTCCTGAGTAGATGGAGCATCCATTGATGGGGAATATAAAAAGAGAAAATTGAAAAGGTAGATAGGGTGTAATATGTGACAAATTACATGAATGGATCCAGTTTTCTAAAATCCCCCTCTTCCAGGTTGAGATAGGGGATAATTTTCAATTAATTTCACAGAACAACTAAGAGGAACTTGGAAACATCATGGCATATCAGGTTCACGCGGGAGAACTGGCCAGTTGGAGGTCCCTGGTACTGTAGTCAGAGTCCAAGAGGAGAGTTTTGGAGATGATGAGAGGGGAGAACCTGGAGGATGAAATCACACAGAGAGACAAAAGTTGAATAGTGTTGGGAGACAGAGGTCAAAATAAAGTGGGAGAAACAGATGGAATGGGAGCAAGTGTAAGACACCGCAGAGAATAGATAAACTGAAAAAGTTCTCAGAAACAGAGATAAAAGTTGAGAGCGAAAAGTATGGAAAGGGCAAGACCGAGAGGAAAATAAATACTAAGAATTGGGAAAAGTCAGGGAGACGTACAAAGGCAACTATGAGGAGAAAGAGTTGAAGGAGAATGGATGGAAAACAGGTTGAGAGTGAAAAGACAATAAAAGAGAGAGGAGCAGATCGGGACATTGTAGGCTTGAGGTAAGAGCACTGTATATAAGCAACTTTGGGCACAAGTGTTGGCAACATTAGCTGTGAGTTTTCAGATTAAACTGTCCTTAACCATCAAAGTGGCACTTGTAAAATACTCACATTGCAATAGTCCTCTCCCTGAATATTCCAGAGACTGCTATGACCAAATCACCACCCTAGATTGCCTTCAGAGTACCTTTATCCGTGGACTCAAAGACCATGGTCTGCTAGATATCTACACGTGAATTCTTTTAAGAACTTTTAACTTGGCATTTCAGAACTAAAAGTAGCGTCTTCATCACTCAAGCTAGATCTAAACTCCTCTTCAGCATTCATGTTTCAGTGATGGATCCTTATTATCTCATAGGTTTTCAAGTTGGAAGTCTAGGCGTCACCGTGACTGCTCTTGCCCTCAAATAAATGCCTGTTACTCATCCAGTATAGTCATTTCTCTTCCAGAATATCTCCAAGCTGTCCATCTGTCACACCCCGAAGTCTTCAGACCTCTGCCATGGTTCTCAAAGCAACAGTCTTCTGTTCATGACCTTCCTCTAATCTTGCTTACAACAAATGTGTTATTTGCACTTCAACTACATGGGACATTTGAAAATGAAAATTAGATTGTGTTATGTTCCAACATACTTTCTTAATACACTAAGGATTAAATAAATGTTTCTCTGAGTGGCATCCAATATTACCCATGATAAGCCCCGTATTGATTTTCCCAGCCTCCTCACCTGCCTCCTGCACTATTAATTCAATATAGTATAAACTTTTTTCCCCCAATAATTTTATTTTTAAAATTTGTATTTTATTTTATTTTTTAAAATTTTACTGTAATATAATTGATTTACAAGGTTGTGTTAGTTTCAAGTGTACAGCAAAGTGATTCAGTTATACGTATATGTTCATATATATGTATATATATTCTTTTTTTACATTCTCTTCCATTATACATTATTACAAGATATTACATATAGTTCCCTGTACTATACAGTAGGTCCTTGTTGGTTATCTTTTTTTATATATAGTAGTGTGTATATGTTAATCCTAAACTCCTAATTTATCCCTCCCCCACCTCTCCTTTGGTAACCATGTTTGTTTTCTATGTCTGTGAGTCTGTTTCTGTTTTTTAAGTAAGTTCATTTGTATCATTTTTTAAAATTCCACATACATATAAGCAATATCATATGATATTTGTTTTTCTCTGTCTCATTTACTCCCCCAATAATTTTAGTTGTTAAATCTTTCATATTTGAGCATTTTCATACATTTTCTGCCTTATTCAACACTGTTTTCACATTCTACTACTCTCCACTTAACCTCCTCACTCTGGTAAATCCTATTTAAAACATACTATTGCAGGGAGGCCTTTCTTTAGAGAAAGCTAGAAAGAAACAGTTGAAAGACAAAGGATAGGAGAGAAGGAGCAACATAAGAGAAACAAGACAAAAGTTGCAGAAACAGAGAAAGAGACAGTCCAGGAGACACCAGCAGAAAGAAACAGAGGCAGAGATGGATAAAATGTAAAGATTCAAACGGAAAGGGAAGAAGTAGAAAGAGAATGTGTATAAAAAAAGGAAAACACTAAGATCAGAAACTACCACTAAGATCAGGAACAAGACAAGGTTGCCCACTTTCACCACTATTATTCAACATAGTTGGCCACAGTAATCAGAGAAGAAAAAGAGATAAAAGGAATCCAGATTGGAAAAGAAGAAGTAAAGCTGTCACTGTTTTCAGATGACATGATACTATACATAGAGAATCCTAAAGATGCTACCAGAAAACAACTAGAGCTAATCAATGAATTTGGTAAAATAGCAGGAT
>NW_020839212.1:0-6765 GCF_003676395.1 Aethalodelphis obliquidens
ATTCTTCAATATATGCAAAACAATCAATGTGATAAACCATATTAACAAATTGAAGGAGAAAAACCATATGATCATCTCAATAGATGCAGAGAAAGCTTTTGATAAAATTCAAAACCGATTTATGATAAAAACCTGGATGAAAGTAGGCATACAGGGAACTTTCCTCAACATAATAAAGGCCATATATGACAAGGCCACAGCCAACAACATCCTCAATGGTGAAAAACTGAAAGCATTTCCACTAAGATCAGGAACAAGACAAGGTTGCCCACTCTCACCACTCTTATTCAACATAGTTTTGGAAGTTTTGGCCACAGCAATCAGAGAAGAAAAGGAAATAAAAGGAATCCGATTAGGAAAAGAAGACGTAAACCTGTCACTGTTTGCACATGACATGATACTATACATAGAGAATCCTAAAGATGCTACCAGAAAACTACTAGAACTAATCAATGAATTTGGTAAAGTAGCAGAATACAAAATTAATGCACAGAAATCTCTGGCATTCCTATATACTAATGATGAGAAATCTGAAATTGAAATCAAGAAAACACTCCGATTTACCATTGCAACAGAAAGAATAAAATAGGAATAAACCTACGTAAGGAGACAAAAGACCTGTATGCACAAAATTATAGGACACTGATGAAAGAAATTAAAGATGATATAAACAGATGGAGAGATATACCATATTCTTGGATTGGAAGAATCAACATTGTGAAAATGACTCTACTACCCAAAGCAATCTACAGATTCAGTGCAATCCCTATCAACCTACCACTGGCATTTTTCACGGAACTAGAACAAAAAATTTCACAATTTGTATGGAAACACAAAAGACCCTGAATAACCAAAGCAATCTTGAGAATGATAAATGGAGCTGGAGGAATGAGGCTCCCTGACTTCAGACTATACTACAAAGCTACAGTTATCAAGACAGTATGGTACTGGCACACAAACAGAAAGATAGATCAATGGAACAGGATAGAAAGCCCAGAGATAAACCCACACACATATGGTCACCTTATCTTTGATAAAGAGGCAGGAATGTACAGTGGAGAAAGGACAGCCTCTTCAATATGTGGTGCTGGGAAAACTGGACAGGTACATGTAAAAGTATGAGATTAGATCACTCCCTAACACCGTACACAAAAATAAGCTCAAAATGGATTTAAGACCTAAATGTAAGACCAGAAGCTTCAAACTCTTAGAGGAAAACATAGGCAGAACACTCTTTGACATAAATCACAGCAAGATCCTTTTTGACCCACCTCCTAGAGAAATGGAAATAAAAACAAAAATAAACAAATGAGACCTAATGAAACTTCAAAGCTTTTGCACAGCAAAAGAAACCATAAACAAGACCAAAATACAACCCTCAGAATGGGAGAAAATATTTCCAAATGAAGTAAGTGACAAAGGATTAATCTCCAAAATTTATAAGCAGCTCATGCAGATCAATAATAAACCATAATTCAAAAAGAGTCGTGTACCAAAATGTTCATTTCAGCTCTATTTACAGTAGCCTGGAGATGGAAACAACCTAAGTGTCCATCATCAGATGAATGGATAAAGAAGATGTGACACATATATACAATGGAATATTACTCAGCCATAAAAAAGAAACGAAATTGAGCTATTTGTAATGAGGTGGATAGACCTAGAGTCTGTCATACAGAGTGAAGTAAGTCAGAAAGAGAAAGACAAATACCATATGCTAACACATATATGTGGAATTTAAGAAAAAAAATTGTCATGAAGAACCTAGGGATAATACAGGAATAAAGACCCAGACCTACTAGAGAATGGACTTGAGGATGTGGGGAGGGGGAAGGTTAAGATGTGACAAAGCAGGAGAGAGGCATGTACATATATACACTACCAAACGTAAGGTAGATAGCTAGTGGGAAGCAGCCACATAGCACAGGGAAAGCAGCTCGGTGCTTTGTGACCACCTGGAGGGGTGGGATAGGGAGGGTGGGAGGGAGGGAGATGCAAGAGGGAAGAGATATGGGAACATATCTATATGTATAATTGATTCACTTTGTTATAAAGCAGAAACTAACACACCATTGTAAAGCCATTGTACTCCAATAAAGATGTAAAAAAAAAAAAGAAATAGATGCAAATATGTACAATTTCTTAAATGTTATAAAGATGATACCTGAAAAGTATGTGGAAAAGCTGGATTTTTCCAGAAATGTTGTAGGGATAATTTAGTAGCCATCTGGGATAAGAAAGTTAGAACTTTCTGCTATTCAGCAGAATAAGCTTCAAATGGATTAGTGTGTAAATGTACAATAAAGTGAATCAAGCATTAGAAGATAACATGGAAGATTCTTTAACAATTTGTGCAGAAACTGACTATATAAGAAAAGACTTAAATACTTCATTATGAAAATGAAAGCTTTCTTTATGGCAAAGAAAACAATCATAGCAAGGTTTAAATATAAATTGGGGTTACTCCTCACAGGTAAAGGGCTAACCTCCATAACATATGAAGGGTTAGTAGGCATTGACACGTGAAAGATCAACAAAATAGTAGAAAACGTGTTACAGAACATAGTACACGAAGAAAGAAATACAAATGGACTGCAAAGTGATGCTCTATGTCACTCATGAGAAGAGAATTCTGAGAAAAACTACATTGAGACACAACACTTTTAAAATAATTACATTGGCAAACATCCAAAAAGTTTGACAGAACCCTATTTGCAAGGTTGTATGGTAGCAAGCACTCTCACACTCACACCACTGGTTCCACCTTCAGAATACATCCAATATCAGACCTTTTTAAATTGCCACCACTGCTAAAACTTTAATACCATCATTTCACACTAGGATTGCTGGAATAGCCTCCTGTATTGTCCCTGCTTCCACCATTACCACACTGGAGTCTATCATGATACAGTAGAGTGTGTCCTTTCTCAGCTCAAAACCATCTATATCATCTAAATAAATTGGGAAAGATACTGTGTACATGTATTAGAAGGCTTACTAAGATCAAGATTCCTATTTTCCCCCAATTAGCTAAAGATTAAATACAGTCCAAATCGTCTCCCCAAATACATGTTTGTAGCTACTGACAAGCTGATTCTAAAACTGCTAAAAAGCCTATTTGGGTGACAATTGAGGAACTTGGAATATGGCCATATTGTACATAAAATTATATCCACTATAAATTTTTTAGTGTGATAGTTTTATTATAACTGTAATAAATGTAGAAAAATGTCTCCTATCTCTTACAAGATATATACCGAATTACTTAAGTGTGAAGTGTCATCATGTTTGCAAATTGTGCAAATGTTTCAGCCAAAAAGAAGTGGTAAATGAGCCAAGGAAGTGGCGTGAGAGGAGCGGGCTTGAGAAAGTGACAAAGTGTTGAATGCTGGCTTTAGAAAAAGGGTTTTCATAATACTATAATTTTTTTCCATAGGCTTAATTTTTTTCAACATAAAAAATGTGAGAAAATGGTTTTGGCTTATTTTTCTAGCAGAGTTAGCATAGAAGTCTCATTTCTGACTTAGATAATGCTCAGGACAGCAGAACATACTTATCTGATGAACTTCCTTCTAGAATAAGTCTCTTGAAGTTTAAACTTTTTATTCGAAAACTTTTTTGTTTTTTACTAGGGTTTGGAGCATCCATAGCTTTGTCTAGGAAACATATTTCAAAAAAGATGTAATTTAACTAGCATGTAGTTATAGTAATGTCTTTGTAAACACAGGGATACTATTTTATAGTATATTGTAGTAAAATAGCACATGGAATTATATTGATTCCATAGCTCATTAGAGTAAATATGTATTTAAATATGTTTATGGTTCACAAAAATATTATGTTGTAGACAACTGGCATTGCCATTATTAATGAGTCTCTTTTGTTATAAAACTTCTTTAAAATATGCTTTAAAACTTGTTATAAAAATATGACTGCAGGGGGGACCTTGAAGATGGTGGAAGAGTAAGACGCGGAGATCACCTTCCTCCCCACAGATACACCAGAAATACATCTACACGTGGAACAACTCCTACAGAACACCTACTGAAGGCTGGCAGAAGACCTCAGACCTCCCAAAAGGCAAGAAACTCCCCACGTACCTGGGTAGGGCAAAAGAAAAAAGAAAAACAGAGACAAAAGAATAGGGACGGCACCTGCACCAGTGGGAGGGAGCTGTGAAGGAGGAAAAGTTTCCACACACTAGGAAGCCCCTTCGTGGGCGGAGACTGCGGGAGGCGGAGTGGGGAGCTTCGGAGCCATGGAGGAGTGCACAGCAACTGGTGCGGAGGGCAAAGCGGGGAGATTCCCACACAGAAGATCGGTGCCGACTGGCACTCACCAGCCCGAGAGGCTTGTCTACTCACCCGCCGGGGCGGGCGGGGCTGCAAGCTGAGGATCGGGTTTCGGTTTCCGTAGGAGTGCAGGGAGAGGACTGGGGTTGGCGGCTTGAACATAGCCTGAAGGGGTTACTGCACCACGGATAGCCGGGAGGGAGTCCGGGGAAAAGTCTGGACCTGCCGAAGAGGCAAGAGACATTTTCTTCCCTCTTTGTTTCCTGGTGTGCGAGGAGAGGGGTTTAAGAGTGCTGCTTAAAGGAACTCCAGAGATGGGCGTGAGCCGTGGCTAAAATCATGGACCTCAGGGACGGGTGGGAGACGCTAAGGCTGCTGCTGCCGCCACCAAGGGGCCTGTGTGCGAGCACAGGTCACTCTCCACACCCCTCTTCCACGGAGCCTGTGCAGCCCGCCACTGCCAGGTTCCCGGGATCCAGGGACAACTTCCCCGGGAGAACGCACGGCGGGCCTCAGGCTGGTGCAACGTCACGCTGGCCTCTGTCACCGCAGGCCCGCCCCGCACACAGTGCCCCTGCGTCTCCCCCAGCCTGAGTGCGCCAGAGCCACGGAATCAGCGGCTCCTTTAACCCCATCCTGTCTGAGCAAAAAACAGACGCCTTCCAGCGACCTACACGCAGAAGCAGGGCTAAATCCAAAGCTGAGCCCCTGTGAGCTGTGAGAACAAAGAAGAGAAAGGGAAATCTCTCCCAGCAGCCTCAGAAGCAGTGGATTAAAGCTCCACAATCAACTTGATGTACCCTGCATCTGTGGAATACATGAATAGACAACGAGTCATCCCAAATTGAGGAGGTGGACTTCAAGAGCAAGATATATGATTTTTTCCCCTTTATCTCTTTTTTTGAGGGTGTATGTGTATGCTTCTGTGTAAGATTTTGTCTGTATAGCTTTGCTTCCAACATTTGTCTTAAGGTTCTATCCGTCCCTTTTTTTTTCCTAAATAAGTATTTTTTAATTCAATAACTTTATTATACTTCATTTTATTTTATTGTATCTTCTTTCTTTCTGTCTTTTTTCCTTCTTTCTCTCCTTCCTTCCTTCCTCCCTCCCTCCCTCCCTCCCTCCTTTCTTTCCTCCTTACCTTCTTTCCTTCTTTGCTTTCCTTCTTTCTTTCTTTCTTTCTTTCTTCCTTCCTTCCTTCCTTCCTTCCTTCCTTCCCTCCTTTCCTTCTTTCTTTCCTCATACTTCTACTAATTCTCTCTACTTTTTCTCCCTTTTATTCTGAGCCGTGTGGATGAAAGGCTCTTGGTGCTCCAGCCAGGAGTCAGGGCTCTGCCTCTGAGGTAGGAGAGCCAACTTCAGGACACTGGTCAACAAGAGACCTCGCAGCTACACATAATATCAAATGGCGAAAATCTCCCAGAGACCTCCATCTTAACACCAGCACCCAGCTTCACTCAACGACCAGCAAGCTACAGTGCTGGACAACCTATGCCAAACAACTAGCAAAACAGGAACACAACCACACCCATTAGCAGAGAGGCTGCCTAAAATCATAATAAGGCCACAGACACCCCCAAACACACCACCAGACGTGAACCTGCCCACTAGAGAGACAAGATCCAGCCTCATCCACCACAACACAAGCACTAGTCCCCTCCACCAGGAAGCCTACACAAACCACTGAACCAACCTTAGCCACTGGAGACAGACATCAAAAACAGCGGGAACTACGAACCTGCAGCCTGCAAAGAGGAGACCCCAAACACAGTAATATAAGCAAAATGAGAAGACAGAAAAACACACAGCAGATAAAGGAGCAAGATAAAAATGCACCAGACCTAACAAATGAAGAGGAAATAGGCAGTCTACCTGAAAAAGAATTCAGAATAATGATAGTAAGGATGATCCGAAATCTTGGAAATAGAATGGACAAAATGCAAGAAACAGTTAACAAGGACCTAGAAGAAATAAAGATGAAACAAGCAACGATGAACAACACAATAAATGAAATTAAAAGTACTCTAGATGGGATCAATAGCAGAATAATTGAGGTAGAAGAATGGATAATTGACCTGGAAGATAAAATAGTGGAAATAACTACTGCAGAGCAGAATAAAGAAAAAAGAATGAAAAGAACTGAGAACAGTCTCAGAGACCTCTGGGACAACATTAAACACACCAACATTCGAATTATAGGGGATCCAGAAGAAGAAGAGAAAAAGAAAGGGACTGAGAAAATACTTGAAGAGATTATAGTTGAAAACTTCCCTAATATGGGAAAGGAAATAGTTAATAAGTCCAGGAAGCTCAGAGAGTCCCATACAGGATAAATACAAGGAGAACTATGCCAAGACACATATTAATCAAACTGTCAAAAATTAAATACAAAGAAAGCATATTAAAAGCAGCAAGGGAAAAACAACAAATAACACATAAGGGAATCCCCATAAGGTTAACAGCTGATCTCTCA
>NW_020839213.1:0-6760 GCF_003676395.1 Aethalodelphis obliquidens
CTTTCTTTCTTTCTTTCTTTCTTTCTTTCTTTCTTTCTTTCTTTCTTCCTTTCTTTCTTTCTTTCTTTCTTCCTTTCTTTCTTCCTCCCCCCCATTTTGTTGTCCTTGCCTGAGGAGGCAGATCCAAAACAATATTGCTAAGATCTAAGTCAAAGATCTGACTGCCTATGCTTTCTTCTAGGAGTTTTATGGTTTCAGGTCTTACATTCTTACATTCAAGTGTTTGAAACCAATTTGAACTCAGCTTTGTATATGCTGTAAGATAGTGTGGCCCAATTCATTCTTTCACATATAGCTGTGCAATATTCCCAACATTATTTATTGAGGAGACTCTCTTTTCTCCCCCGTTCTGTATTCTTGCCTCCTTTGTCATAGCTTAATTGACCATATGAGCATGATTTATTTCTCAGCTCTCTATTCTGGTCCATTGAGCTATGTGTCTGTTTTTGTGGGAGAATCATAGTTTTGGTGTCATATTTTACATATTTTTATTTTGCATACCCTTAACTAATCATTTTAGATGTAGATTATTTTACTACTTTTGTCCTTTAGCCTTCATACTAGCTATAGGTGCTTGATCCACTGCCTTTTACTTTATGTTTCCATTTACCAGTGAGAGTTTTCTTTCATAATTTTTTTGTATCTAGTTGTGGCCTTTTCTTTTCCATTTGAAGAAATCCCTTAACATTCCTTACAGGGCCAATTTACTGATAATGAACTTCTTTTACAGTTGCTTATCTGGGAAACTCTTTTCTCTCCCTCAGTTATGAATGATAACTTTGCTAGGTAGAGTAGTCTTGCTTTTTTTTTTTTCTTTCAGCACCTTTAATATATCATGCCACTCCCTTCTGGCCTGTAAATTTTATGCTGAAAAATCAGCTGATAGTCTTATGGGGTTCTCTTGCCTGTAACTAGTTGATTTTCTCTTGCTTCTTTTAAGATTTATTTTATCTTTAACTTTTAGACATTTTAATTATGTCTTGGTGTGGGTCTCTTCTAGTTCATCTTGCTTGGGACTCTTTGTGCTTCCTGGTCTTGGATGTCTGTTTTCTTCACCAGGTTAGGGAAGTTTTCTGCTATTATTTCTTCAAATAAGCTTTCTGTCCCTTTCCCTCACTCCTCCTTCTCAGACTCCTATAATATGAATGTTACTACAATATAATGTTGTTCCCAAAGTTTGTTAAACTCTCCTCATTTTAAAAATTATTTTTTCTTTTTGCTGTTCCAATTGTATGGTTTCCATTGCTATGTCTTTCAGATTACTGATCTCTTCTTCTCTGTCATCTAATCTGATGTTGATTCCATCTAGTGTATTTTTTACTTCAGTTATTGTATTCTTCCCGATTTGTTCTTTTATATATTTTCTATCTCTTTGTTGAAATTCTCACTGTGTTCACCCTTTCATACTCTATGATCATTACTCTATGACCATTATTTTGAACTCCTTATCAGTAGATTACATATCTCCATTTTGTTCAATTATTCTTTTGAGGTTTAGTCATGTTCTTTCGTTGGAACATATTCCTGTGTCTCCTCATTTTTTCTAACTCTCTGTTTGTTTCTATATATTAGATAGATCACCTACATCTCCCAGTCTTGAAGAGGTGGCTTTATGTAGAAGAATTCCTATGGGGACCAGAGAGCAATCACTTCTGGTCACCAAAGCCAGGCACTCTAGAGGTGTACCCTGCATGGGCCTTCCTGTTGTGGTGGTTCTATGACAGTTGTGGGTGTGCTGGTAGGTGGGACTAGCCTCCAATCTAGCTGAAAGTGAAGCTTAGCAACAGCTGCTGTAGGTGTACTGGTGGGTAGAGCTGGCTCTGGGGAGCTGACTCAGGGTGCAGCTGCAACACTGAAAGCACACTTCTGGACAGCACTGACCCCTGGAATATCAGACTTAGAATTCACACCCACCACCACATTCCTCCTCTACCAGGGACAGAGCTGGTTTTGAGTCAGCCCCCCAGAACAGGGAGACAGTCAACAATTTGCTTGCTTCAATCACCCAGTCCCCTTGAAAGAGACAATATTTTTCAGAAGAGAAAAAGGACCCAGCGATTTGCTGCTCCCCTCCCTAATTCCTGATCACAGGGTTCTACATCACACTTACAGCTCAGAAAAGCCTGAGTCAAGCACAGCAAGTGAGCAGTCTTCACTAACAGAGACCAGGAGGGGAGCATTAAGAGAGAAGAAGGTTGAGAAAGGTAAAGCCCATGGGTCTCAAGACAAAACCTGACTGGGCAATTCCCAAAGCCCATTCTAAAATGATCAGAGAAGGTGGCTTGATCCCCACTGTGGGTTAAAGTCTGGCTACCACTCAAGTCTACAGTACAAGTTCCAAGGAAAGATAAAGGAAATGGAGGGAAGCCAGGGTTGAATGCCGTCCTGGCAACTAACCATCCCATCTGGTCCCTCCCTGTAGCTTTGGCAAAAAGCCAGAAACACAGGCTTTCCAACCACACAGCCCTACAAGCCCACAGTATTAATCATTTTGGGTGTCGAGCAGGAACAAGACCATATTTTAGCCATTTGCAGTCAGAGACCATACAACCCCAAAAATGGACTATAGTCTTAAGAGATCTTTCACATTCCAAAACCTCAGCTACAACAGTGCCTGCTTTAAGGAGGTACCCAATCAGCTAATGCTATGTCAACACAAGGATCCCCCCTCATTCTTCCTATTCATACCCACCAGGCCCTTGATGACAAAGAACAGAACCTGTGCGGGGAGAACACCAGCCCAATGACACACTGGGAGTGCACAGCTGAGCTGAGGGCACAGCTTGCACTCTTGGTGTCCACAAGGGAGACAGTCCCATTCTCATCACCTGAAGGAAAGAGAGAGTACATCACAGAGGTTACAAGCAAGAGCTTTGGACTCAGCCAGATCTGGATTTGAATGCCCTCCATCATGAACAAGTTAACCACTCTGAGCATCAGTTTCCACTTTGGTAAAGTAGGAATAACTGGTCATTTGGGGGTTGTGGAAATTAAATTAATGGATGACATAATTGTTATCACAAACTATGTCACCATATATCCAGCCATATCACCATGTTAATACAACTGTCCCTACTATACAACCATATTCCCTATGTAACAATCCACTTGCTTTCTGGCCCACTGACTTCTAGCCATGAATACAAAAGCCACAGCAAACAGTCAGGAATCAAATCTACTAGGACAAAAATCATCATGTTCTCCAAAGCTAAACTAAAACCACTTTTGGATCATCCTACACCCCCATTAATATAATTCACCTTGCGCCCAGGTGTGCTGATGAGACTGAGCAGCCAGAGTCTCGAATTATGGGGTCAGCTCTCTGGCTCATCCTCCCCTTCCCAGAGTCAACACACAGTTTGACATGCTGCCTTACCAAAGACAAAGACTTCACTCTGCTGAGGATGCCAAGCCAGGGAGGCGGGAAGGTAGCCAGAGGCACTGCAGCCTGCAAAGGGGAGAAGAGGGGTCTGGAACAAGACTCCGAGCCCAGCTCTGAGCTGAAGCTTCCCAGGTGAAGTCAGTTGAAATCCCAGGAGCACTTTTATTCAGTTTCCCAAGCCCTGCTAAGGCAGTCCTGTCCTCCTCCTTGACCCTCACAACCTACATCTACCCATCAGCCTCTTGCCCTTTCCAGACGTGAGTCACGGGCAAGTTTCAAAACAAAGCGTGAAGATAACAGCTCTGACCCCTTTGTTCGCCCATCCAGGAAATGTAAGTGACCCACCCAGTAACTAGCTCTTCCTCTTGGGACCCACTGCATGAAATGGGGTCAGCAGAACTTTAGTGAGAAGAAAACAATTTTGTCACTTGTGTCAAAGTGACTGGGCATCTGGCACCTTCACCTTTGACTCTAGCCAAGGAAAGCCTCTTCCAGGTGGATTCCTAGTACCATCTAAAAACAAAACAGCCAAGGCTAGGACTGATAAAGAAAGAGCATGCACTCACCTCGGTATGAATTCAGAACCATTTGCTGAGCAAGGTCCCAAACCTTGATGCTAAGAAGCAAAAGGAAGCAGAAACTTAATGTTGACCTACACTGTCTACATAAAAACATGTGTTCAAACAAGAAATTCCTTTAACAGACACATCTTATGTCTTTGTCTACTGGACAGCTGATATAGCCTGTTTTTACAGTAGATTGCAAAATCTCTAAGGAAACCTTATAGACATGTCATAATTAGTCACTGGGTTCTTATAATAAGTCCAAAACATTACTTAATGAGGCCAGTATGACACTAAAGACACACAAAGGAGGCCTAGAGACTCAGTGGGAGCAGGGACTCACCAGAAGTCTTTCCTACCACTGACAGCTTGTGTGCCAGAGCTCAGCACACTGACTGTAGACATGATGTCATAATGCTTATACTTGCAGAACTTGCTGACAATGAGTGTCTCATTCTCATCCAGCTCCCACAATTCAACAGCACCTGTTGGGAGTGGGGAAGAGGGTGAGGAAAACAAGCTTGGATTATGCCAAGACAGCAATTCACTTCTAGGATTCAAGTAGTCCATTGTCAATAAACTAACAAATTAAGTTATTCCTATAAAAGCAAAGTCTGCATCTTTAGAAGGTTTAACTAACTCTCAAGCCATTTGACTTTGTTCTGGCATTACTGATGTCCTACTAACAGTCCAGAAAATTAGGTGGGGAAAGCTTCTAGAAAAAGACAGAGAAAGATGGAATGGCTAGTAAAATCCATTATCCTGCTTCCAGTAAGAAAACATTGCAAACAAAGATGAATCTCCACAATGATCTGCGTAGCATACAGTCCAGTAGGGTTAAATCTTCTCTGTTATTTGGACACTAATAAATATTTGTTGAACAATTTGAATAAATGTCTTACAGAGTCATAAAAAATATGTTGAATAATTCAGTGTCTTCTCAGTGACTGGCTAAGTTCAAAAACCCTACACATAGCTGTCCTGAATAAGTAGTGTTCAAGCTCAACTGCCAGAGAGGCTCAACCTTTAATGTCCCACTTCTACCTTCCATGCAATGTCTGCCAACACCCAAATGATGTTTTTTTTTTTAAATTCCAGAGTCTCCATTGCTGAGCCTGACATTCAAAACAAAGAAAGCAAAATGGGAAGAAACGGAAAGATACAGGTAGTACGGATTGGACATTCTTTTCTCTGAGGTGCCCATTCAAATTTTTACCCATTTTTAAAATTAGGTTCTATTTCTTACTGTTAAATGTTACTTCTCTCTCCCTCCCCCCGCCCCCACCCCCGCCCCACGTATAGATAATTTTTCTGATATGATTCCCCAACCATCCTAAAAACTCTACTGTTACTCTCCCAGAGATTCTCTCAAACATTATGACCATACACCCCTACCAACGTGAAAATCAACAGTGATAAACACTATCATTAAATCCACAGACCCTATTCAAATTTGGCAATTGTCACAACAACACATCTTTCTTATCTCATTCAGGAATACGTGTTGCATTAGATTTTCATGTTTCCTCAATATCCCTCAGTCTGAAGTAATTCCTCAGCCTTTTTATGCCCCTCATATCCTTGGTACACATACAGTCACTTTGTTTTTGCTAGTTCACACTCTCCTGGGCTCCTGGCCCTGGAGGTGCATGTTCCCACCCAACGTGGCTCCGGGACAGCTCCGGGGCAGCTCCGCTTGCCGCGCATGTGTACTAGGAGCCACTCCCCTCAAGGAGCAACAGAGCTGGAGCTGCCGGCCAGCTTCTGTTTCCTAGGCAACGCAATACACAAACGCTGGTCTTAGTGGCACTGGCACAATGTGCTTCAACAAAACAGGTGAGGAGGGATGAGTCAAGAGTAGAGGCAGGAGGAAGAGTGGGGAGACTGGGAAAGAGGGGGAAAGGAGGGAAATTTGTTCACCCCCGTCCTTGGACTGGTCACTGTTTTGTTCAGAGTACTGTCTGCCCAGGTCTCTGCTCCCCCTCCCCACACCCCACCTGCCTCCAGGCTCTCACTTAGACCATGGGGCCTTCCCTCATGTGGAGTTTCTCCTCTTTCTTGCTCTCCAGAGACGCTGGTTAACTGCTCCTTTGGAACATGTCAACAGAGGAAGCTCTTTCCTCACTTCCACCCCCCCAAACTTGTTGGGGAACAAGTTTCTCCCTCTTAGGGGAGTGCCCCACAGAGGGCCTGGATGTTACATAGCAGAAGATGTGAGTATTCACTTTCCTTTAAGTAGATCTCAGTTTCCAGACTATCTAAGGGTGCTTGAGTTTCCTGGAAGAAAAGCCCTGTGAGATTTGTGACCTTCAGGGTCCCAACATGAGAAAGTGACCTGGTCCTCTGCAACCAGCTGTCAGGGCCAATATCAGAAATTGCATTGCTTGCATTGCTCCCCTTTGAATCCCCACCAAATGCAAGCCTTGGCCTTATGCGGCCCCCAGTATAGTTCCCACACCATTCCCACCTACAAAGGAATCAATAGCTCCCCTTAATCCAAACCTGGACTGTGGCTGTGCTGGTAGGTCAGTTTATGAAATCATATAATCAGACTGACAATTGCATGAGAGCAGATTCAGCTCTGTGGGCCTTAGAAAACTGGATTCACTGGAATGCATAGAAATGTCATTCACTCTACCTATCCAGCCACATTCCTTTGTAGAGTTGCCTGGGTTACTTATGTAATTGCTTGTATGGTCTTGATGCAGAGGAATCAAGAAAGAAAGAGCAACTGTGGCAGAGAAGATTCAGGAATACTCTAAGTTCATTCTGTTTTAATAACTATAATGTTCTCTATGTATGTTTTTTCTTTGTT
>NW_020839214.1:0-6758 GCF_003676395.1 Aethalodelphis obliquidens
GGAGAAAGTAATTTTATTTTCTTATGTACTCATTCCTTCACTCAGTCAACAGACCATCACTCCCCTATTATATGCCAAGATCTATGCTTGTTTCTTGTTAACAAGGGAAGAATAATATATGGTTCCTTCAAGCACTTAAGGAGCTCATAAACTAGTGACAGAGGAAGATGCACAAACAAATCAATAAAGAATTAACAATGCTTTGACTTTATTTGTGTTATTTGAATTTTTTGACTATATTAATATGCTACACCCTATTCAAAATGGAAATAGACATTTAAGAAAGAACTAGTGATGTAAAAAATCCACAGTAATGTGTAAGTTCTTTAGAGAGTTAAGACTGGAAATATTTGCACTCTCAAAGAAGCTTGTTAATGCAGATGAATCTCTAATTCTTTTGATTGCTTTTTTGCATTTATAGAGGTATATGTATTCCGTCTTCTAACAGGAGTTAGTAACTTGGGGAGGGGGTGCTACAGGTTTAGGTCCTAATTCAGTGGCAGGTCCATCTTATCTCCTCTTCAGGTCATATTCTCAAGCAGGAGCTACAGGATGAGACGACTAAAAGAGTTCACTTCCTTTGCTTACCCCCAGGCCCATAATAGGCTTCTGCTGGGCTTCCTTGGTTCCTTTCATCATCACTTTCACCACCAGAGGTCAGGGAACCTTCCGGTTAATCAGGGGCCCTGGAAATGATGCAGAAAGTACTGACTTAAAAGTAATAAATAACATTTATTTAGGGCTCACTGTGAACTCATTGCTTAAAATGTCCTACTTAATCTTCACAACCACTCTATGAAATTGGTATTGATAAATCTCAGGTGTATCCAAAATAAATCTCTATGTAGGGTAGTGATATTTTTAGGTCTTTTATGTCTTTAGGTTCATCTCGGCACCAGACATAAGGTGGTTCAACATAATACCCTTGCCCTAAACAGCTCCAGATGCCAAGAATTGGCAAATTACTACTTTGGTTTCCATGAGTGGTCAAAAAGGATCATCAAGGTAAACTCTGTAGTTTTTCTTTGACTAACCAGACTCTTTTCAACATTGAACTCCAAGACTTTAGAGAGAAGTATAGAACAGGGCTGTGGGGAGGAGATGTGCGAGGTTTCCACATGGAAGTATCTGAGCATTGGCCTGCCACCTAGAATTAGTGATAATCTCAATGACTTGGATGGTGGTGTCCATAATTTTCTCCAGTATTTGTATGGCATATAATAAAAAATAGTTGTCCATATCTATTCATTTATCTGCAAGTCTCAGTTGATTTTGAAGCTATAGCATACTTAAACTATTACCTGGGATAGCTGGAGTTTAGTTTTTATTTCTAACAACAGAATATGTTGAAGTCCTAATAGCTTCAGGATCTTTCTAACCTTGAAGAAAGGGAAAATACAGATATTGTGACACCACTTCAGAAGCAAAGCCTGAAGTTCTTCTGTGCTTTAGAGGTGGTGTTGACCTCCCACGAGTGCAGGAGTCCTGGAGTTGGCATGGCTGAGGAACCTTTGGATAAGTTGGAAGAAGGTCTGTTTTCCAGTATGTGAGTGTGTGGGGTGGTGAGCAAGTGGGATTTCTCTTTTTTCCTTTCTTTCTGAAACTCAACTTTTCAGATACATCATCACCTTTTCTAAGCAACTCAAGCCCTGGGCAGAATTTTTCTGCCCGACAGTATAGGTTTTTATCTTAGGCGATACCTGACAGCACCTTAAACTTTAGAATTTTAGAAATGACTACATGCCAAGAAGCTTAGGAGGAGGGAAAATTAGTTAGGAATTTTTTTTTTTGGTTTATAATTATTTTTGTCCTTCAAATACAGATGTCTTCTGGCCTTCAGTTATCCCAACAAAATCATTGTCTGAAGATTGAAATAAACTCATGTGTAAATGTTCAGTCCTTTGCCTCCTACAAAAGGGCCTGAGCAGAATATGTAAATGTAGATCCCTAGAAAGGGGATTCCGATTGGTACTGAGTTTTTTCCTAGAATTCAAGGCACTTGGCCTTAGGATTTTAAGTCAGAGGCAGGGCTGTTAGCGAATGGAGTGGAGGAGGCTCCACCATTCGCCTGAGCGGGTGATGCTTGAGGAGAGGCCAGATCATCTGCACTACCACCAAATCTATCTCACTGTATGAATCCAGCCCTTTACGCACACGAGAGCAGGGTCTGTAGCAGTGTAGCCTCAGCTTGTGTATTTGAAATCTGTGAGTAATATGAGATTTGTGCCACGTTTGGTTTGCATTTGCCATGGAGTATTTTAGGAACTTCCAGAATAGATCTGAGCAGTAAAAATGTGCCATGCCAGGGTATACCTGCAACAGAGACATTCACCCGTACCCCAGTGTTGTGCCTGCCTTTAATCACTGAGGTTATGATCTAAGAATCACAGATGCATTTTTAGTTTTAAACATATAACCTAGAAATCAGTTATTCATATGGGCATTTTAAATTCATCTGTTTTGGTTGGATTTAGGGTCATTATCATTCCGTATAGGAAGGAAGGTAACCCAGAAGCTTGCTATTCAGAAGATATGACAGATGCATTCCCGAAATTGCTGATTGTGGTTTTAGGTAAGACCTTTTTGATTGTCCTTGAAGTACTTCAGTTTCAGTGAGCAAATAAACTTACTTGAAAAGTTAATTGGATGAAAATAATGGTTATCTAAAACATTACATATTCTTTCATTCACCAGATGCTTTCACAGCAGGAGTCTTACATTTGTACTTTGTGGCATTTATGAGAAAAACGACAGCAAATATTATTGTCCCCTGTGTTTAGATGTAGAATGACTTGCCTCAGTTCATACAGAAAGTGTTTGATCCACTTCTTCCTCAATTGCTTGCTTATCGTACAGAATAGTGTAGTGATTATAAGCCTTGGACACCTGTGTTTGAGTCCTAACCTTGTCTCTTAGATTTTGTTGTTGTTGTTGTTGCAATTTTAGATTTTTGTAGTCAGAGACATTTGTAGGTATTTAATATCTCTAAGCTGCAATTTCTTTATCTGCAAATAGGGTTAGTAATTCAGCTTACCACCAAATGGGGGATATTGTAAGAGTAAATGAGATGATGAATCTAAAAAGCTTAGAACTATGCCTGAAACATAGTAAGCAGACAAAACATATTGACTGTTATTATTATTGCTGTTTTCTTGTTGAAGAGTTTATTAGACTATGTTTTTGGAATCAGTTTAATTTCAGTTTTCATTTCTGATATATTGGGTGAGTATGATTCTTATATAATAATCGGCTACGTTTTTGTGAGCCTTGAAACTGGTCATGCTATTGAATAGCGTTGATTGTGTTCCCTATCGAGTTATACAGCAGTGAGAATGTCACAGGCTGTGCCCAAAGGAAACTTTATGATTAGTAGATTCCCGGAACAGAATTGCTCCCCTGCTTCACAGCCCTGCAGGCTGAGAGACTGAGAAATCCTAGCTAAGTTGTCAGAGACCTTATTTGCTTGTAAGAGTTGACCCTGGATTGGTCTTGGCCTTCCAGCTTGTGCTATCCTTCCAGTGAAGTTTGATTTCCCTAGTCATCAGTCAGAATCTCCATCAGCTGTCAACTCTGGGTAACAACCTTTAAGAACCAAACTAAATGACTGGGTTGTTTGTGCCTAATATGCCAAGGTACTCCTTATATGTACCAAAAACTCCTTAGACTAAAAAGCCTGGTGGCCCTTGCTTGCCTTGAGGAAAGCTGTATTGTCCAAAATGTACAGGGGCCAGTTTCTGCCAGTAGAGTGTTCAAATGCTGTCTCTCTCTGTCTCTGTCTCTAAAGCTTTGTTCATTGTATCTGGTAGAAGTTTGGTCCCAAGGAGTAGGCACTTTTCTTGCTTCTAATAGGAAGTATCTATTATAGTCCAGTGGTATCTATCCCAGGTTTGAGCTCACTTTGACCCCCACCTAATGCCTTCCTATTTAATTGTATTGTGGTTGAACATTTTTGTTTCCACAGCTTTTTATTTCTATGTCCTTATTCCTTAGTTCTTATTTCTAAGTTTGTAAAGTTTATGAACCAACGTTGATACTTCTTATATATGTTTTCATAAATAGTTATGATAAAAACTGAAGTGTCAGATGAGGGAACTTCTAGGAAAATGCTCTTATTTTCTGCTTTTAGAAGTCAAAAGAATATCTAATTATTGGGTGCTACCATTGTATACAGGAAGTTTTAGAACAAGAAAGCTTCTGGATTGATCCTTGTTAACTTGATTTCAGAAAGTGGTAAAACAGCTGTGGCATCTAGACCCTGTGAAGAGGTCACAGATGCTCCAACCGAAAAGGAACTACAGGGTTTAATTCAAGTATGTGGAGATAAAAGCTCAAGGGGTACACAGCCAGTGGAGCCATAATTCAAAACAACCAGCAGGATTTGGAAGACTTCGTCCTGTCTACTCATCTCTGTCTTCCTTAGGAAAGGTGAAACTCTGAAACTGATTTTGAGGCAGGAAATTTCTAGGACTTTCCCAAGTTCCGAGCCTTGTCTCTGGCCCCTTATTTGAAGTTTGGAGAACAGGATTGAGGGCCATCAGTGTACGTCTACAGTTGTGGACACAGGAGAAGACACAGACCCTTTAGAACTCCCCTCAAATAGAATAGCAGGGATTTGGGAACAAAGTAACTGTGGTCTTAAGTGTGATTATGCTACACTGTTTAAAAACTATTCATGCCTTTCAAGTAAGGTGTATTACTCAGATCTCATATATATCTTGTGTTAAATATTTTGCCAAAGAACCTTTCTGTAAACCAGTTATATGGTATACCTCAAATTAGGGATTAAGTTGTCAATGTAATTTATAAAAGAAAACATTAATGTACTGCATATAGGATTTTTATTTAAAATGAGCAAAAAATGTGTTTCATACCATTAACAGCTTAATTTGGGGCAAGATTTCTGATTATTTAAGTCACCCCAATGTTGCAAAGTTTGTTTTGAAGGGAAGAAAGTAGAGAAAAGGTGGTTATGTTCTGAAAAATGAAAAATTTTTGAAAGTTTTTCCTGTACAAAATAATTATTTCATTTCAATTTAAATCAGTCAAGGAAACTTCAAACGTATCCATGTTTGGGCTTTAAGAAGTCTAGCTTCCTGTGAAATGTGAGAGGAAAGGATTCCGTATTGATACTAAAGATTTTGGAAACCTGATTATAACAACAGATCCACTCCTAAATGAGGCCAATCTTGGAATCAGTTCCGTTTCGAAACCATTATGTGCTAGGCACTGGAAATAGGATGAAGCTCCTTCTCTCTTGGAGTTTAGGTGTTAAAGGTGTACCAGACAATTAAAAAGGAGTAAAATTAATAGATTATAAAAAGAACTGTGAAGAAAGTAAACTGGGTGCTAGTTACAGTATTTCAAGAAAATTACTTAATATGCTGACTTTAACATTCTAAGTGTCTTCTCCATGTGTGCACACAGGGTAGACCTGTGGAAAGTGACACTGTAGTTTTTTCTAGATTAATGGCTCTGTTGAGGCAATTTGGGATGGGGGAAGTTTTCCCATGCTAATGTAAAGAGCCATTCACTTGGTTTTAGACTCTCTTTCCCAGAATGAATTGCTCACCTGCACCAAATCCCTCCTACAGAAGTTCTGGAGTCATCTCTGATTCAGTGGTGACCCCCTTATAATAGAGTGGTGAATGAATCATGAGACGTGAATACTGAGAGTTTGCAGGAAATGGCAACATTTTAGCATAATTGTAAGGAGTGTCCCCCTCCTGCCACCCTAACTGGTGATCATTTTGCAGGTCAGCTACTTTTCATGTCAGCCGTGTGGCCAAGGGAGGAAGAATGTCTCTCAGACTTCAGCTTTGAGGAGGAAGAGTTCAGATTGCCAGAAATGGACTAGCACTTTTGAATTTCCCAGAATGCCAGGTCCTTTGGTTTCCTCGGGAAGCTCTGCATCCTTCCCACCCCCCTCCACCCCTGGGCTGCTGGAGTTTGTTGCACTCGGGTCTGCAGCCCAAATCTCGCCTCATTGTTTGGGGCCAGGGTGGGCAGGGAGGGGTTTGGAAGAGGGCCCGGCAGGAGGTAATTGTCACCTTTGCAAGGGGAAGGATGGCTTGCGCCCTGGGGAGTCTGGGAAAAAGGCCCACTCTGGTGGCGCGGATTGGATCTCTGCACGAGCCTAATAATGGTGGCATAACTAAAGACTTCATAAATAAAGGGTGGGACATTAGGCGGGGTCGGGGCAGGCAGTTGCTAACCTGAGCCCTCGCATCGTGGCGCTGGCATAGCGGTTCGGTTTGGCTCTGAAGGCGGATGTGGCCCCGGCTCCTCACTGGCCTGGGTCGCTGCGCCTGGGAGCCGCCGCATGTTATGTCGCAGCTGCGCCTCTGTGTCGTGGCTGCGCCCCACGTCTCTTTCTCACATGGCAACGACGGTGGCTTCTAGTCCAGGCAGTTCAGCCTCTGGAGTGGGCCCTGGGCCCTGTCCAGGTGACCCCCCAACCCCGCATGGCTGAACGAGGCTTTGTCTTTACACGCCTCAGAACCCCTCCCAAATTGCCCCATGCCCTTACATCCCTGGCAGAAGCTGGGGGGTTAATTACTTGACGTCCTCGTCTCCAGTGCAGATGTTGGCCCCGCCTCATCAGGAGTTGACTGAGACTGAGGTTCCATACCCGGACACGGATTCGGTTGGAGAGCTGCCTACAGGGCCAGATCAGTTTGCTGTTCCACATCAGGATCTGAATAACTGCTGGGGATTTTCAAGATTCCAAAAGCTTTTATACTATAAAGTGATCTCATTTT
>NW_020839215.1:0-6754 GCF_003676395.1 Aethalodelphis obliquidens
TCAGTTGTTAGGTAACACCTATAAGTGATATCATAAGACATCTGTCTTTTGCTTTCCGACTAACCTTATGTTCTGTGATTATCTCTAGGATCATCTATGGTGCTGCAAAGAGCAGTGTTTCATTGTTTTCCACGGCTAATATTCCACTGTGTACATGGACCACCTCTTCATCGTCCATTCATCTGTTGATGGACGTTTTGGTTGCTTCCATGTCTTGGCTTTTGTGAATATTGCTGCAGTGCCCCTTTGCCAGCCTGTGTCTTCTCGACCCTGGTCTTCTCAGGTGAAAGGCCCAGCCGTGGGCCTGCTGGATTGAATGGTACCTCAGTTTTTACTTTGAAACGCAGGTCCTTTCTGCTCGCATTATTGGCTCTTACCACTTGACATCTCACCAGCAGCTAGAGGGTACACAGTTCTCTAAAACCTCTTCAGCATTTATTGTTTGTAGACTTTTTGCTGATGGTCATTCGACTGGTGTGTGTTGAAACCTTTTTGTAGATTAGATTTGCGTGAGTCTAATAATTCCTCATGTTGACCTTTTATCCATTTTCCCTTTTCTTTTTAAAGAGTGTTTAAAACTCACCTCTCATACGATCTTCTTGAAAAATTTGCTCTCATTTGAGTTTTTTTGGCCACTCCATACCTCAGAACGTAGTTTTGAGGGCAGGTGTCCTTTACAGCCCTGAGTCCTTGTGAATATTAAGTGACCTTTAGCCGTGGTTTAAAGCCGCTCTTGCGGGAAATGGCCACAAGGCGGCAACATTTCTACATTTACAACTCAGGGCACTTGGGCAACAGAGCCTTCCTGGAAATCGTGTTAGGAGGCTGTACATTAGAGTGGAATGTGCCAAGGCAAACCCCCAACGGCTTATATCTCCTTACTTCTTCTCCTTACTTCTTCTGTGTTTTTCAATTTTTAAAAATGTTGTATATCTACTAGAATTGTACAGGATCTGGCTCATTATATCCATGTATCTATCTATTCATCTTTGGATCCTTTCCCATGTACGTTATTACAGAGTGTTGAATAGACCTCTCTTGGTATTCCATGGGTCTTTGGTGATTATATGTTTCATACGTATTTGTATAGGTCTGTCACCCCTATATCCTAATTTATCCATTCATCACACCTTTCCATTTGGTTAAACGAATCCATTTTGGATTGGTAATCCATGAGTAGCCTTTCCTTGGAAATAAATCCACGGGTATCATTTTTTAGGTAACACCTATAAGTGATATCATGAGATATCTTTCGGTCTCTGTTACTTCAAGTTGTGTGATTATATCTGGGTCCTGCTATGGTGGTGCAAAGAGCACTGTTTCATGCTTTTCTGTGGCTAATATTCCATTGAGTAAATGGACCAGTTCTTCTTGGTGCATTCCTTGGGTGATGGACATTTTGGTTGCTTCCAAGTGTTGGCTGTGGTAAATATTACTGCAGTAATATTTGCCAGCCTATGTCTTTTGATTCTGGTCTTCACAGGTGATAGGCCCAGAGGTTGGCCTACCAGATCATATGGAAGCTCTATTTTTACCTGAAATGCACATCCATTCTGTTCTCACTACTGGCTGTTACCCATTTACATCCCACCAGCAGCTACAGGGTCCACCGTTCTCTAAAGCCCCTTCAGCATGTATTGTTTGTGGACTGTTTTGCTGATGATCATTCTGACTGTTGTGAGGTGAACGTTTTTATACTTTGGATTTGCATGTCTTTATTAATTTCTGAAGTTGAGCATTTTTCCATGACCTTTTTTAGCTTAAAGAAAAAGACAAAAAGGAGAAAATGTGTATAAAATATGCCTCTTGAAATTGTCTTCTTGAAAGATTGCCCTCTTTTTAATTTTTTGGTCACCTTTCGACCCCCAACATTTTTTTGAGGGTAGGTGTCATTTACAAGCCTGCAATGGAGGTGAATTTTAACTGACCATTAGCCCTGGGTTTAAAATTGCTCTTGCAGGAAGGCCAAAATGCTACAGGATTTCTCCATTCTCAAATGTGGTTACTAGCTCAACTGAGCCTTCCTAGAAGCTGTGTTCCAAGCTTGTAAGTTGCAATGGAATGAGCCAGGAAGAACCCCCATAATTTTATGCCTCATTAATTCCTGTTCGTTTTTTCAGTATAATTTTAATTTTTTATGACAACAAATTTGATTATAATGTTTTGCTTGTTCTAGGTGTGCAAGATGTGTTTCTTTTACACCTATACATATATGTATTCATCTTTGGATCCATTTGCCATGTAGGTTATGGCACAGTGTTGAGTAGTCTTCTCTTGGAATTCCTTAGCTTTTGGTGGTTACATATTTCACCTGTGTTTATATATCTGTGTTTAACCGCAAGATCCTAATATATGCAGTCTTCACAACGTTCCAATTGGCTAACCGTCAGTTTGTTTAATAAATCTGTGACCGCCTCTCTCTGTGGAAATATCTTCATTGGTTTCAATTTGTAGGTAACACCTGCAATTGATCCCATAGCATACGTGTCTTTCGCTTTCTGACTTACTTCATGTTGCGTGATTACCTCCAGAGTCATCTATGGTTCTGCAAAGTGCATTGTTTCATTTTTTTTCCGTGGCTATTATTCCGTTTGGACGTGTACCAGTTCTTCTTTGTCCATTCGTCTCTTGATGGACTTTTTGGCTGCTTCCTTGTCTTGGGTACTGTAATACTGCTGCCGTGCAGTTTTGCCTGCCTGTGTGTTTCCATTTGTGTCTTCCTAGGTTACAGACCGAGGAGTGGGCCTGCTTGATCGTATGGTATCTCCATGTTTACCTTTTAAAGGGAGCTCCGTTTTGTTTTTATTAGTGGCACTTACCAGTTTAGGAGCCACTTAAAGTTGAGGGTATCCATTTCTTCACAACATCTTCAGCATTTATTGTTTGTATTTTTTTGCTGATGGTCATTGTGACCGCTGTCAGCTGATACCATTTTGTGGTTGGATTTGCATGTGTCTCATAATTCCTTATATTGAGCTTATAGCCGTGTACTTTTTTTTGTTATTTTAAGAGTACAGCTAACCGGTTAAAATGGTTTCTTGGAGTATGTGCCATATTTTGAATGTTTTTCACCATTACCTCCCTCAACACATTTTGTTGGCAGGTGTCATTTATAGCCCTTCAGTCCTTGTGAATATGAAATGACGACCTTAGCACATGTTTTAAAGCTGCTGTTTTGGCAAACGGCCCCAGGGCGGCAGCATTTCTACATTCCCCACTCAGGTTACAAGGGAAACATTACCTTCCTGGAAGTAGTGTTCCCTGCTTGTAAATTAGAGGGGATTGTGTGCGGATACACCCCCGAGGTATATGTTTCCTTACTTTTGTCTGTTTTTCATATTTATTTTATATTTTTTATCGGAGTAGTATTCCTTTCTGTACCTGGACAACTTCTTTTCGGACTCATCCGTTGGTGGACATTTTGGTGGTTTCTAGTCTTGGTTAGGGTAAATGTTGCTGCAGTGTAGGAGTGTCAGCCTGTGTCTTTTTGATTCTGGTCTTCTCGGGTGATAGGGCCAGTAGTGGGCCTACCAGATCATACGGTAGCTCAATTTTTACCTTTAAACGTACTTCCTCTCTGTTCTCACTACTGGCTGTTACCAGTTGACATCCCACCAGCAGCTAGAGGGTCCACAGTTCTCTAAAACCCCTTCAACATGTATTGTTTGTGGACTGTTTTGCTGATGATCATTCTGACTGTTGTGAGGTGAACGTTTTGATATTTTGGATTTGCATGTCTGTATTAATTTCTGATGTAGAGCAATTTTCCATGCCCTTTTTTTGGTTAAGAAAAAAAAAGAGAGAACAGGAAAAACGTGAGTTAAATATATACCTTTTGAAAGTGTCTTCTTGGAAGGTTGCCCTCGTTTAAATTTTTTGGTCATTTGTGGACCCCAGAATTTTTTTTCAGGGCTGGAGTCCTTTACAGGCATGCAATTAAGGAGAATTTAAACTGACCATTATCACTGGGTTTAAAACTGTTGTGGCAGGAAGGCCAAAATGCTGCAGTATTTCTCCGTTCTGCAACCTGGTTACTAGGTCAGCAGAGCCTTCCTGGAAGCCGTGTTCCAAGGTTGTAAGTGCGAATGGAATGAGCCAGGAAGAAGCCCCATAATTTTATGCCTCATTACTTATTGTTCGTTTCTTTAATTTAATTTTTATTTTTTATCACAGCAAATTTGCTTGTAATGGTTTTTTCGTTTTAGGTGTGCAAGATGTGTTTGTTTTACACGTGTACATATATCTGTTCATCTTGGGATCCATTTGCTATGTAGGTTATGACTGACTGTTGTCAGGTAAAAGTTTTTGTAGATTGGATTTGCATGTCTTTATTAATTCCTGATGTTGAGCTTTTTCCATGCCCTTTATTGTTAAACCAAAGAAAGAAAGAAAGAAATGTAAGTTAAGCATGCTTCTTCACATTGTCTTCTTGCAAGGTTGCCCTCTTTTGAGCTTTTTCACAACCCAGGGTTGTGTTTTTTTTTTGAGTTCAGGGGTCATTTACTGTGCTGCAATTCTTGTGAATATTAAGTGAGCCTTAGCAGTGTGTTTAAAGCTGCTTTTGCAGGAAACAGTCACAAGGCTGTGGCATTTCTCCATTCCCACATCTGGCTATTAGGGCAAAAGAGAATTCCTGGGCATAATGTTCCAACTTGTAAATTAGAATGGAATGTGCCAGGAAAAACCCCCATATGTTTATGTCTGATTACTTCTTGGTGGTTTTGTAAATTTAATTTTTATTTGTTGTCACAGCAAATTTGATTGCAATGTTTTGTTTGTTCCAAGTGTGCAAGATGTGGTTCTTTCACACATATTCATATATCTATTCATCTTTGGATCCATTTCCCATGTAGGTTATGACACAATGTTGAGTAGCCTTCTCTTGGTATGCTGTAGGTCTTTGGTGCTTATATATTTCACATGTGTTGGTATATCTCTGTTTACCCCAATATCCTAATTTATCCAATCCTCACGCCATTGCATTTGGTTATCCGTACGTTTGAATCTTTGATTGCCTTCCTCTTTGGAAAAATCTTCATTGGTATCCATTTTTAGGTAACACCATTAAGTGATATCATAGGATATGTGTCCTTCGCTTTCTGACTTACTTCCAGTTGTGATTACCTCTGGACACATGTATGGTGCTGCAAACGGCATTGTTCCATTTTTTTCCTCGGCTATTATTCCACCTGAACATGTACCAGTTCTTCTTTTCCATTCATCTGTTGATGGACTTTTTGGTAGCTTCCCTGTCTTGGCTATTGTAAAAGTGCTGCAGTGCAGTTTTGCCTGCCTGTGTCTTTCTGATTCTGTCCTCTTAGGTCATAGTCCCAGGAGTGGGCCTGCTGAATCGCATGGTAGCTCAATGTGTACCTTTTAAAAGCACCTCCATTCTGTATTCATTAGTGGCTCTTACCAGTTTAGTCCCTCTTAGAGCTGAGGGTAGGCATTTCTCCACAGCCCCTTCAGCATTTATTGTTTGCAGAAGTTTTGCTGATGATCATTCTCATGGGTGAGAGCTGATACATTTTTGTAGATTGGATTTGCATGTCTTTAATAATTCCTAATGATGAGCATTTTTCCACGCCTTTCTGTTGTTGTTTAAAAAAGCAAGTGTGAGTAAAATATACCTGTTGAAATTGTCTTCTTAAAACCTTGCCCTCTTTTGAATTGTTTGGTCGATTTTCGACCTGAGGATTTTTATTGAGGGCGCCTGTCACTTACAGGCTTGCAGTTCTTGTTAATATTTTGTTAATAATTAGCACTGGGTTGAACGCTGCTGTTGTGGGAAACGGCCACACGGCGGCAGCGTTTCTCCATTCCCAAGTCTGGTTACTAGGGCAGCAGAGCCTTCCTGGAAGTCGTGTTCCTGGGCTGTCAATTAGAATGGAATGCGCAGGAAAACCCCCATAAGTTTATATCTCAGTACATCTTCTTCGTTGTTTGAATTTAATTATTTTAATCAGGGTAATGATTAGAGTACTGTTCGTTCTAGGTGTACACCATCTGGTTCATTTGTACATTATATATATCTATTCATGTACAGATCCTCTAATACAGAGTGTTCCGTAGACCTCCCTTGGTATACGGTCGGTCTCTTTGATATATGTATTTAGTATGTATTGGTATACGTATGGTAAGCCTAATCTTAATTTATCCATTTCTCCCACCTTTCCTTTTAGATAACCATAGTTTGTTTTCTACGTCTGTGAGTGTCTCTCTCTGTGGAAATAAGTTGATTTGAGTCAGTTGTTAGGTAACACCTATAAGTGATATCATAAGACATCTGTCTTTTGCTTTCCGACTAACCTTATGTTCTGTGATTATCTCTAGGATCATCTATGGTGCTGCAAAGAGCAGTGTTTCATTGTTTTCCACGGCTAATATTCCACTGTGTACATGGACCACCTCTTCATCGTCCATTCATCTGTTGATGGACGTTTTGGTTGCTTCCATGTCTTGGCTTTTGTGAATATTGCTGCAGTGCCCCTTTGCCAGCCTGTGTCTTCTCGACCCTGGTCTTCTCAGGTGAAAGGCCCAGCCGTGGGCCTGCTGGATTGAATGGTACCTCAGTTTTTACTTTGAAACGCAGGTCCTTTCTGCTCGCATTATTGGCTCTTACCACTTGACATCTCACCAGCAGCTAGAGGGTACACAGTTCTCTAAAACCTCTTCAGCATTTATTGTTTGTAGACTTTTTGCTGATGGTCATTCGACTGGTGTGTGTTGAAACCTTTTTGTAGATTAGATTTGC
>NW_020839216.1:0-6752 GCF_003676395.1 Aethalodelphis obliquidens
CATCAAAAACAGCGGGAACTACAAACCTGCAGTCTGCAAAAAGGAGACCCCAAACACAGTAAGATAAGCAAAATGAGAAGACAGAAAAACACACAGCAGATAAAGGAGCAAGATAAAAATGCACCAGACCTAACAAATGAAGAGGAAATAGCCAGTCTACCTGAAAAAGAGTTCAGAATAATGATAGTAAGGATGATCCGATATCTTGGAAATAGAATGGACAAAATGCAAGAAACAGTTAACAAGGACCTCGAAGAAATAAAGATGAAACAAGCAACGATGAACAACAAAATAAATGAAATTAAAAGTACTCTAGATGGGATCAATAGCAGAATAACTGAGGCAGAAGAACGGATAAGTGACCTGGAAGATAAAATAGTGGAAATAACTACTGCAGAGCAGAGTAAAGAAAAAAGAATGAAAAGAACTGAGGACAGTCTCAGAGACCTCTGGGACAACATTAAACGCACCAACATTCGAATTATAGGGGTTCCAGAAGAAGAAGAGAAAAAGAAAGGGACTGAGAAAATATTTGAAGAGATTATAGTTGAAAACTTCCCTAATATGGGAAAGGAAATAGTTAATCAAGTCCAGGAAGCACAGAGAGTCCCATACAAGATAAATACAAGAAGAAATACGCCAAGACACATATTAATCAAACTGTCAAAAATTAAATACAAAGAAAGCATATTAAAAGCAGCAAGGGAAAAACAACAAATAACACATAAGGGAATCCCCATAAGGTTAACAGCTGATCTCTCAGCAGAAACCCTACAAGCCAGAAGGGAGTGGCAGAACATACTGAAAGTGATGAAGGAGAAAAACCTGCAGCCAAGCCTACTCTACCCAGCAAGGATCTCATTCAGATTTGATGGAGAAATTAAAACCTTTACAGACAAGCAAAAACTGAGAGAGTTCAGCACCACCAAACCAGCTTTACAACAAATGCTAAAGGATCTTCTCTAGGCAAGAAACACAAGAAAAGGAAAAGACCTATAATAACGAACCCAAAACAATTTAGAAAATGGAAATAGGAACATACATATCGATAATTACCTTAAATGTAAATGGACTAAATGCACCCACCAAAAGACACAGATTAGCTGAATGGATACAAAAACAAGACCCTTATATATGCTGTCTACAAGAGACCCACTTCAGACCTAGAGACACATACAGACTGAAAATAAGGGGATGGAAAAAGATATTCCATGCAAATGGAAACCAAAAGAAAGCTGGAGTAGCAATTCTCATATCAGACAAAATAGACTTTAAAATAAGGACTATTAAAAGACACAAAGAAGGACACTACATAAGGATCAAGGGATCGATCCAAGAAGAAGATATTACAATTGTAAATATTTATGCACCCAACATAGGAGCACCTCAATACATAAGGCAAATACTAACAGCCATAAAAGGGGAAATCGACAGTAACACATTCATAGTAGGGGACTTAAACACCCCACTTTCACCTGTGGACACATCATCCAAAATGAAAATAAATAAGGAAACACAAGCTTTAAATAATACATTAAACAAGATGGACTTAATTGATATTTATAGGACACTCCATCCAAAAACAACAGAGTACACATTTTTCTCAAGTGCTCATGGAACATTCTCCAGGATAGATCATATCTTGGGTCACAAATCAAGCCTTGGTAAATTTAAGAAAATTGAAATTGTATCAAATATCTTTCCTGACCACAATGCCATGAGACGAGATATCAATTACAGGAAAAGATCTGTAAAAAATACAAACACATGGAGGCTAAACAATACACTACTTGATAATGACGTGATCACTGAAGAAATCAAAGAGGAAATCAAAAAATACCTAGAAACAAATGACAATAGAGACACAACGACCCAAAACCTATGGGATGCAGCAAAAGCAGTTCTAAGGGGGAAGTTTATAGCAATGCAAGCTCACCTTAAGAAGCAGGAAACATATCGAATAAACAACCTAACCTTGCACCTCAAGCAATTAGAGAAAGAAGAACAAAAAAACCCCAAAGCTACCAGAAGAAAAGAAATCACAAATATCAGATCAGAAATAAATGAAAAAGAAATGAAGGAAACAATAGCAAAGATCAATAAAACTAAAAGCTGGTTCTTTGAGAAGATAAACAAAATAGATAAACCACTAGCCAGACTCTTCAAGAAAAAAAGGGAGAAGACTCAAATCAATAGAATTAGAAATGAAAAAGGAGAGGTAACAACTGACACTGCAGGAATACTAAAGATCATGAGAGATTACTACAAGCAACTCTATGCCAATAAAATGGACGATCTGGAAGAAATGGATAAATTCTTAGAAATGCACAACCTGCCAAGACTGAATCAGGAATAAATAGAAAATATGAACAGACCAATCACAAGCACTGAAATTGAAACTGTGATTAAAAATCTTCCAACAAACAAAAGCCCAGGACCAGATGGCTTCACAGGCGAATTCTATCAAACATTTAGAGAAAAGCTAACATCTATCCTTCTCAAACTCTTCCAAAATATAGCAGAGGGAGGAACACTCCCAAATTCCTTCTACGAGGCCACCATCACCTTGATACCAAAACCAGACAAGGATGTCATAAAGTCAGAAAACTACAGGCCAATATCACTGATGAACACAGATGCAAAAATCCTCAACAAAATACTAGCAAACAGAATCCAACAGCACATTAAAAGGATCATACACCATGATCAAGTGGGGTTTATTCCAGGAATGCAAGGATTCTTCAATATATGCAAATCAACCAACGTGATACACCATATTAACAAACTGAAGGAGAAAAACAATATGACCATCTCAATAGATGCAGAGAAAGTTTTGACAAAATTCAACACCAATTTATGATAAAAACCCTGCAGAAAGTAGGCATAGAGGGAACTTTCCTCAACATAATAAAAGCTATATATGACAAGCCCACAGCCAACGTCGTCCTCAATGGTGAAAAACTGAAAGCATTTCCACTAAGATCAGGAACAGGACAAGGTTGCCAACTCTCACGACTCTTATTCAACATAGTTTTGGAAGTTTTAGCCACAGCAATCAGAGAAGAAAAAGAAATATAAGGAATCCAAAACGGAAAAGAAGAAGTAAAGCTGTCACTGTTTGCAGATGACATGATCCTATACATAGAGAATCCTAAAGATGCCACCAGAAAACTACTAGAGCTAATCAATGAATTTGGTAAAGTTGCAGGATACAAAATTAATGCACAGAAATCTCTAGCATTCCTATATACTAATGATGAAAAATCTGAAAGTGAAATGAAGAAAACACTCCCATTTACCATTGCAACAAAAGGAGTAATATATCTAGGAATAAACCTACCTAAGGAGACAAAAGACATGTATGCAGAAAATTATAAGACACTGATGAAAGAAATTAAAGATGATACAAATAGATGGAGAGATATACCACGTTCTTGGATTGGAAGGATCAACATTGCGAAAATGACTCTACTACCCAAAGCAATCTACAGATTCAATGCAATCCCTATCAAACTACCACTGGCATTTTTCACAGAACTAGAACAAAAAATTTCACAATATGTATGGAAACACAAAAGACCCCGAATAGCCAAAGCAATCTTGAGAATGAAAAACAGCTGGAGGAATCAGGCTCCTGGACTTCAGACTATACTACAAAGCTACAGTGATCAAGACAGTATGGTACAGGCACATAACCAGAAAGATAGATCAATGGAACAGGATAGAAAGCCCAGACATAAACCCACGCACATATGGACACCTTATCTTTCATAAAGGAGGCAGGAATGTACAGTGGAGAAAGGACAGCCTCTTCGATAAGTGGTGCTGGGAATACTGGACAGCTACATGTAAAAGTATGAGATTAGATCACTCCCTAACACCATACACAAATATAAGTTCAAAATGGATTAAAGACGTTTTCAGACGGAGCGCAGGGAGAGGACTGGGGTTGGCGGCTTGAACATAGCCTGAAGGGGTTAGTGCACCACGGCCAGACGGGAGGGAGTCCGGGGAAAAGTCTGCACCTGCCCAAGAGGCAAGAGACTTTTCCTTCCCTCTTTGTTTCCCGGTGCATGAGGAGACGGGTTTAAGAACGCTGCTTAAAGGAACTCCAAAGACGGGCGCGAACCGTGGCTAAAAGCTCAGGCCCCAGGGACGGGCGCAGCCGCGGCTAAAAGCACGGACCCCAGAGACGGGCGGGAGACGCTAAGGCTGCTGCTGCCGCCACCAAGGGGCCTGTGTGCAAGCACAGGTCACTCTCCACACCCCTCTTCCGCGGAGCCTGTGCAGCCCGCCACTGCCAGGTTCCTGGGATCCAGGGACAACTTCCCCGGGAGAACGCACGGTGGGCCTCAGGCTGGTGCAAAGTCACGCCGGACTTTGCCGCCGCAGGCCCGCCCCGCACTCCGTGCCCCTCCCTCCCCGCCGGCCTGAGTGCGCCAGAGCCCCCGAATCAGTGGCTCCTTTAACCCCGTCCTGTCTGAGCAAAAAACAGACGCCTTCCGGCGACCTACACGCAGAAGCAGGGCCAAATCCAAAGCTGAGCCCCTGGGAGCTGTGAGAACAAAGAAGAGAAAGGGAAATTTCTCCCAGCAGCCTCAGAAGCAGCGGATTAAAGCTCCACAATCAACTTGATACACCCTGCGTCTGTGGAATACCTGAGTAGACAACCAACCATCCAAAATTAAGGAAGTGGACTTTAGGAGCAAGATCTATGAATTTTTTCCCTAGTTCTCTTTTTGTGAATGTGTATGTGTATGCTTCTGTGTGAGATCTTGTCTGTATAGTCTTGCTTCCACCATTTGTCCTAGGGTTCTATCCGTCCACGGTTTTTTTTTTTAATTTTTTTCTTAATCAATTTTAATAAAGTTATTACACTTTACCTTCGTTCTTTCTTTCTTTCTTTCCTTCCTTCCTTCCCTCCTTTAGACAACGAATCATCCCAAATTGAGGAGGTGGTCTCTGACAGCAAGATTTATGATTTTTCCCCCTTTACCTTTTTTAGTGAGGGTGTATGTGTATGCTTCTGTGTAAGATTTTGTCTGTATAGCTTTGCTTCCAACATTTGTCATAAGGTTCTATCCGTCCCTTTTTGTTTTCTAAATAAGAATTTTTTAATTCAATAACTTTATTATACTTTATTCTATTTTTACTGTATCTTCTTTCTTTTTTCCTTCTTTCCCTCCTTCCTTCCTCCCTCCCTCCCTCCTTTATTTCCTTCTTGCCTTCTTTCCTTCTTTGCTTCTTTCTTTCTTTCTTCCTTCCTTCCTTCCTTCCCTCCTTTCCTTCTTTCTTTCCTCATACTTCTACTAATTCCCTCTACTTTTTCTCCCTTTTATTCTGAGCCGTGTGGATGAAAGGCTCTTGGTGCTCCAGTCAGGAGTCAGGGCTCTGCCTCTGAGGTAGGAGAGCCAACTTCAGGACACTGGTCCACAAGAGACCTCCCAGCTCCACATAATATCAAACGGCGAAAATCTCCCAGAGACCTCCATCTTAACACCAGCACCCAGCTTCACTCAACGACCAGCAAGCTACAGTGCGGGACAACCTATGCCAAACAACTAGCAAAACAGGAACACAACCCCACCCATTAGCAGAGAGGCTGCCTAAAATCATAATAAGGCCACAGACACCCCAAAACACACCGCCAGACGTGAACCTGCCCACTAGAGAGACAAGATCCAGCCTCATCCACCACAACACAGGCACTAGTCCCCTCCACAAGGAAGCCTACACAACCCACTGAACCAACCTTAGCCACTGGAGACAGACATCAAAAACAGCGGGAACTACAAACCTGCAGTCTGCAAAAAGGAGACCCCAAACACAGTAAGATAAGCAAAATGAGAAGACAGAAAAACACACAGCAGATAAAGGAGCAAGATAAAAATGCACCAGACCTAACAAATGAAGAGGAAATAGCCAGTCTACCTGAAAAAGAGTTCAGAATAATGATAGTAAGGATGATCCGATATCTTGGAAATAGAATGGACAAAATGCAAGAAACAGTTAACAAGGACCTCGAAGAAATAAAGATGAAACAAGCAACGATGAACAACAAAATAAATGAAATTAAAAGTACTCTAGATGGGATCAATAGCAGAATAACTGAGGCAGAAGAACGGATAAGTGACCTGGAAGATAAAATAGTGGAAATAACTACTGCAGAGCAGAGTAAAGAAAAAAGAATGAAAAGAACTGAGGACAGTCTCAGAGACCTCTGGGACAACATTAAACGCACCAACATTCGAATTATAGGGGTTCCAGAAGAAGAAGAGAAAAAGAAAGGGACTGAGAAAATATTTGAAGAGATTATAGTTGAAAACTTCCCTAATATGGGAAAGGAAATAGTTAATCAAGTCCAGGAAGCACAGAGAGTCCCATACAAGATAAATACAAGAAGAAATACGCCAAGACACATATTAATCAAACTGTCAAAAATTAAATACAAAGAAAGCATATTAAAAGCAGCAAGGGAAAAACAACAAATAACACATAAGGGAATCCCCATAAGGTTAACAGCTGATCTCTCAGCAGAAACCCTACAAGCCAGAAGGGAGTGGCAGAACATACTGAAAGTGATGAAGGAGAAAAACCTGCAGCCAAGCCTACTCTACCCAGCAAGGATCTCATTCAGATTTGATGGAGAAATTAAAACCTTTACAGACAAGCAAAAACTGAGAGAGTTCAGCACCACCAAACCAGCTTTACAACAAATGCTAAAGGATCTTCTCTAGGCAAGAAACACAAGA
>NW_020839217.1:0-6745 GCF_003676395.1 Aethalodelphis obliquidens
TTTAATAAATAAAAACTAGAAAAAAATCTCAGTATACACCAACCGTTGAATAAATAAAGTGTGATATAATCATAATTAGAAGTCATAGACTTCATCAGACACATAATGCAAGCCACATAAGTAATCTTAAATTTTCTGGTAGCCACTTAAAAATAAAAGTAAAATGAAACAGATGAAATAAATGTTAATATCTTTTACTTAACCCTTATATCCCAAATATCATTTTAACATGTTATCATTATATACATTATTAATAAGATATTCTGTTTTTTTCATACTAAGGATTTAAAAATATCCAAAGTATTATCATATTTACATTTAATCAATATAAAAATTAATGAGAGAATCTACATTTTTTTTTCCATACTAACTCTTTGAAATCACAATTTGGTTGCTAAATTTTATTACAAATACTTGATCAATATTTAGATTGCATAAAATTTACAGTCGAAAAAGTAGTATCACATATGCAGATTGTTGCTAACATAAACATTTTCCAATAATTACATTGCGTATCTGTTTTTTAAATTTTAATTTTAAAATATTTGAAATTAATTAAATTAAAAATTCAACTCCTTAGTGTCATTAGCCACTTTCAAATACTCAGAAGCCTCATGTAGTTGGACATGCAACACTACATACTACAGGCAAAACTAAAATAATTTTACAAAATAATGTTGAATGAAAGAAGCAATGTGGAAAACAATACATATAATATGATTCCACTTATATAAAGTTCAAGAAGAAGGAAGACTAAACTATGTTGTTTATGGCTGATAGAGAAAAGGCAAAAGTAAATTTAAAAAGCAAGGAAATTATTCTTAAAGTCAGGATAGTGGTCCCCTCTAGGAAGTCAGAGAGAGGGTTGTGATTAGAAAAGGGCACATGGGGGGCTTCTGGGATGCTGGCAGGATTCTTTCTTGACATGAATGGTGTTACGTGGGGATCTGTATTGTAATTATTTAACAGTTGAACAGTTGTTCAATTTAATTATTGAACAGTTATGTATATTTTATGCGCATTTTAGTTTTCAAAAATTTGTTATGGGGGAAAAAATCAGATGGCTTCCTTTGCCCTGATACAGTTGTGTGGGGGACTTCCCAATAAGGTTTGGGGAAAGAGAGGAGGGAAGAGCAGCTCTGTAACGTTGGTGCCACCCAGAGCTGGGTTCTAACAGAGACTTCGTGGTCTAGAGAGTAGGCTTTAACTATATGATTTGGTGGGAAGAGTGGGTGGTGTGTGTGTGTGTGTGTGTGTGTGTGTGTGTGTGTGTGTGAGAGAGAGAGACGTGAAAAGAAGGTTTAAATGGAAACAGAGCAGAAATCACCATCCCTAAATCAAATAAGAATTAGTTTGTTTAGGTGGCACCATTACCCAGCTTTCCTCCACATATAGGAGTTAGTCCTATGTAGTATATAGTTGTAGTTATTTTGCATTTTGATCCAGAAATAACCTTTTCATTTTTCAGAATTCTCAGTGAAAATGATTTGACTGAATTACATAAGGACTCATTTGAAGGCTTGCTATCCCTCCGATATTTGTAAGTTAATCATATTTATTTATGAGTTCTTACCTATAAAGTAGATTATCTATACAGTAATTAAGGGGTTCAAGTTAGATAATCTCTTCAATTTCTTCTAGCAATACAATTCTACAATCCTGGGAGTCTGTGTAGGGCCCCAGCCCATCACTGGCACTAAATATCTCCTATTCATTTTTAATTTTTTAATTATACAGACAAGGTATAGATTTTTTGTGTGTGTGTGTGTGTGTGTGTTACGCGGGCCTCTCACTGCTGTGGCCTCTCCCGTTGCGGAGCACAGGCTCCGGACGCGCAGGCTCAGCGGCCATGGCTCACGGGCCCAGCCACTCCGCGGCATGTGGGATCTTCCCGGACCGGGGCACGAACCCATGTCCCCTGCATTGGCAGGCGGACTCTCAACCACTGCGCCACCAGGGAAGCCCCAGACAAGGTATAGATAGAAAAATACACTTTAGTTGTAGAGGAAAAGTGGTAATGATGTCTGAGCAATTATAGGCTCCCATATGAACCTTGTTATATAAGTGTTCATATAGTCTCCATCTGTATTTACATTTTGTTTATGACCTATGGATCAAATCTGGCCCACAGTCCGTTTTTATACAGCCCATATGTTAAAACTGATTTTTAAAGGGCTGTAAATGAGAAAGAAAAAGAAACAAAGAAAAATATGTGACAGAGACTGTATGTGGCCTGCAAAGCCTAAAATATTTACTTATCTGGCCTTTACAGAAAAGGTTTAAAAAGTTGCTTTAGTGAAATGAGAGGAATTAAAGTTAACCTCAAATTGTCACCTACAAGACAATAAAATATAGAACACTTAGATTAATATGAATGCCATTAACTCCTAACTTTGATAATTTAATCTAAATTAAATTAACATTTAAGTATTAAATATTTAAGCAGATGAATTATGTAAACTGTATTGCCAAGGGACTTTCCTGGTGGTGTAGTGGTTAAGACTTTGCCTTCCAATGCAGGGGGTGTGGGTTCGATCCCTGGTCAGGGAGCTAAGATCCCACATGCCTCATGGCGAAAAATGAAAACATAAAAATAAAGAAGCAATATTGTAATAAATTCAATAAAGACTTTAAAAATGGTCCACATCAAAAAAAAATCTCTTAAAAAAATCAGTATTGTCAAGAACACATTAAGTTACCAAAATAACAAACACTTGTGAAGGATTTTAATGCAGGAAGTGTGATATTAATATTAAGAATGTTTAAGATGATGGTTAAGTGGTATATTTAGAAATGCTCACACTAAATAAGCATCTCAGAAATGCCCCTAACAAAAATCTCTCCAGCCTTTTTATTTCTGTTTCTTGTGTTTGTTTGTTTTGTTTTTTGGGCACGCCACACAACTTGTGGGGTCTTATTTCCCTGACCAGGCATTGAACCCAGATCTCCAGCAGTGGAAGCGCCGAGTCCTAACCTCTGGATCACCAGGGAATTCCCTCTCCAGCTTCCTTATCAAAGAGGAAATGCTTGCCTAGTATTTCTTTTAATTTAGGGATAAACAGATAACTGTGTTTTTTGCTATAAAACCTCAGTTTTTGTCCTTTGTCCATGGCATCCAAAGTTGTGTATGTCATTAGTCTTTATTAAGCGAATGAATGATCCTCTTTAGCAAATAGATTCTTCTTGCAAATATAAAAGGCTTAAGGGAAATGGGTATAAAGAGCCTCACATGACCCGAAAAATAGTTCGTTTAATTATCAAACCTTCCAAGCCTTAAGGGGCAATCACCTTTATATTAGTCTCTTCTCTGCCATCTGGGCTCCAAACCTTAGAAACACAGTTTGGAGAAGAACAAATAAAATAACTGCTCAGTGGACTAAGCCCTTCATTACTTCTACTATGAAATACTTTATAATCTGATTATTTCATGTTAGCATAAGTATTCTCATTCTTAAAAAAAATGCCAATCAATAAAAAAGCGAAGAAAGAATATGCTAATACGCACTATGCCTAGTGTTGTAAACATTAAGATGGGTAAGACAGGATTCCTTTTAGCAACTCATGATCTCACAGGGTAAAAAACATATAATAAGCTCAAACCATAATCACAAAATGTTATGGAGGCACAATGAAGTAATAAAACTACATTTATTTTAAAACAGTCATTTCCTCCTTCTCTCCACTCCCCAGCTATTTGTTGATTTTATAAATATTTGAGTTTGCTTTATGTCCACGCGTTGGCTTTAAACATGATATACAATTCACATAAGCAGGATCTAGTCCATACTTTGAAGGAGTTTATGCTCAGAGGAAATGGGTTGCAAAAATAGCTATATTTAAAGAAAGAAATGAATATGTGCAATGAGTAGTATAAGTTGGTACTGGAGCACAAAATAGGGAAAAAATACTTCAAATTGGATCAGGGAATATATTACTAGAGCAATGCTGTTTAAACGGGACCTTGAAGGGCCATTTGGTATCAATGACAGACATCTTGGGAAGAATAAGGTTGCAAAAGGAAAGTGGGAGAAAGACAAAGCACAGGAGAAATACTCTGAGTACCTGTAGAGTACAAGTGGGAAGAGTAGAAGATTAGAGCCAGATCATCTAGAGCTTTGGAGGCCAAGCCAAGGATAACATGCCAAGCACCATGTTACCACAGCAGTGCTTAGGACAAGCTTTAGCCTGCAACAGAACCAACCACTTGGAGGGCTTGTGAAAACACAAGCTCCACCCCCACAGTTACTGATTCAAGAGGTCCAGAGTAGGGCTGAGTATTTGTATCTTCAATAATTCACAAGTGATGCTGGTATTTGAGAACCACTTACAGAGTGTTAATCTGGCGATCACGTGTAGGATGGCTTAGAAAGGGAGAGGGTAGAGATGGAAACACCAGTCAGAAGACAGTTATACCCATCCAGGTGAAATGAGTGACGAAGCTGGAATCAATGGAAATAAGATAGTCAGCTATAGTCAAGAGTAGGTATTTTCGAATAAAAGTCCATATGATAGAAAGTGTAATACTGAATTAAATTTACATATTAATGATAGGAGTAACTTCCTTTCAAGTTGTGTGAAAGGGTATCTTTTATTTCTTATGGTAATGAATTGGCCTAGAAAAACAGAACTATACTGAGAAGTGTTTAAATATAAGAATATTCCTTTTAATATTAGAAATTATAATGATATATAGAGATAAAATCTTTGAGCTCATAATCTAGAATTTGATGAGACCACAAAAGGTGGAATCTAATCAATGCTTCTGCTCTCAGGAAAGGTTACCTCCAAAATCTATTGATCTATAGTTGTACATTTAATTTATGAAGATCCTGAAGGTGAGACTCTTAAGAGAGGTGAAGGCAGGGTTAGGGGCTCTGGAAGATTCAAATAGTAATTCCTAAGGTTTGGAGTTTAGACCAAAGCTTCTTATTTATTATTCTCATTCTAACCTCTACTAGTTATTCCTACTACTTAGACATCTAATAGCTAATTGAGGCAATATTTTCCTTTTACATTTCCTAGAAATTTTTCCTGCAATAAAATACCATCTGTTGTACAACATACATTTGAACCACTACCTTTTTTGCAGTTTATGTAAGCTACAAATATAACTTCATTATATTTGAAATTTTTATAAAGTTTATTTATAAAATTAATTTCTTACTCATTTTGATTAAAATTGCTGCTAAAATTTTCTAGCAAATCCTTTTTCTCTCTAGCAAAGATTAATGTGAGAAATATTACACAGATCAGAGTGAATAATTATAGAGCAGTGATTCTCACCCAGGGTGATTTGGCACATAGTTGACATTTGGTAGTGTCTGGAGACATTTTTGCTTGTCAGAACTGTATATGCTACTGGCATCTAGTGGACAGAGGCCAGAGATACTACAAACATCCAACAGTGTACAGGAAAGCCTCCGACAGCAAAGAATTATCCAGCCCAAAATGTTAATAGTGCTGTCTTTCTAGAGATATAAGGATCACTTAACCCAAGTATTTAATGAGCATTTACTAGTTTGTATCTAATGCACCCCATATATAATCATGAAAGTATAAATCATAATGTCTTCCACAGTGAGAGTACTTTAGTGTATGGAGGGAGTACTGATGTTATGTTTCATCATATATAAATTAGAATATTTGCCAAAGGATAAATGTTCTGAAAGAATACATATTTTTCTTCTTCTTTTGCTGGTGTCTTGTTTTGTAGAAATCTTGGCTGCAATTTACTCACAGAACTTAGATTTGGAATGTTTCAGGCCTGGCATGGAATGCAGGTATTATACAAGTTGTAAGTGAAATAGAAGATGAATGCATGTAAAAAACACTGTGTAAAAAAATCATGCAGTTATTGGTTAGCTGGTGTAAGCTCAGTATGAATTCTGGAAAGTATGTCTTGAGAGCAATTTATTTTCCTTTAAAATTAGGAAACTAAGGTACAAAGAGGCCAAGAGACTTGTTTAACTCATATATATGAAACACCCTGCTTTCCATAGTACTGATCTTTGGTACAGGCAATAAAAGGCACCAAGCAAAAACACTCAAATTAGCATTGTCATGGAATCCCACTGATGCCTCTCCAATATGCGAATGGTCCATGAAGTTCCACTTTTGAATTTAACTTTGATTCCTGCTCATTTGCAAAATTCCTAACTGCTTAAAATGTATGCAACACAGAGCTGCAAAGAACTAACTATAGCACCGAATTCTTCAGGGAGCAAAAGGTGTGGGTGCTTCTCCAACCATTATTAGCTCTTTTAAATGGTAAGGCAGAAAGAATTCCTGAACACCCACCACAGGCTCTCCCCAGCCACCCAGAACATTATTTTTCAAAAAGCATATATCTCTGAAGTGAATTATCTCTGGTCAATAGGAACGTTTGTAGTATGGGAAAAGACATTGTTTGTGTTCAGCTATAGTGTGAAAAATATGAAGAAAATACATTGCTGTAGCCTAATTCAATATACTTTCTTTGCTGACTACTCTTCAATAAGAAGTGTGGGTTTTATACCCCTTCATTTCAAAAATTCTGTGATTTCTCTTGACACAGGGAAATGATAGTGGGTACTTTCAATGGCCTGAGGTTGATTTTAGACTCAAGGAAAAGAACTTTTCTACACCTGACTTTGGAAAAGACTCTCTTACCTGTCTTGTGGTTCAGAAATCCAGTTTCACACAGTTCACACATTTTGGGTTAATGAAGGTGTTGAGGCTGTGTCTGGAACTGGATTAGCAATTCCTG